>NC_142935.1:64574398-64606898 GCF_046866305.1 Octopus bimaculoides
ATATACATTGATATATATATGTATATATATCGATGTAAATATGTACGTTTGTATGCATATATGAAAATGACGTATATCAGGTTTTACATGTTTCTTTTCTTTTTCCATTTATATTCAACTTAATTATCGAATGATAAAACTTTGTTACATAAACTCACCATGCTGAGGAGCACATTATATTTTAGCGAGACTTTGAAGCTACGGGTTAAACACATAAGAGAAAATGGGAGGAGGTTTCGATAACGTATTCTCGCGTACACATTGTTAATTAAGTTGATATGAATATATTTCATTTATGGTAGCGCTCTATTCCGTTATTTCCGGGTAATGAAATCGATTTTACAGTAACGTCGAGATATTTCATCTCAAAGCTATAGCTTGCGCCATTACACACATATTCATACATCCTCTCTCATTCTCTCTCACACACAGAGACATATATACACAGTCAGATACTATTATATATACTTGCTATGTATTGGTATGTATTGCTCTGTGTTTATATATGCATATATGTATATATGTATATATCTATATCTATATATCTATATATTTATCTATCACTATATATATATATGTGTGTGTACATACATATACATATATACATATATGTATACACATGTAGATATAGATACACACATACACACATACATACATTTACATACATATATATGCACATACATAGATATATGTATGTATATACAATAGATAAGTGTGTATATAAATATATACGTACATATCTATAGATACTTATATACTACATATATATATATATATATATATATATATATATATATATATATATATATATATATATATACATATATATATATATATATATATGTATGTGTTTGTATGTGCGTGCGCGTGCCTGCGTATATACGTGCATAGGTGTTTATATGCATATGTACCCGCCTGTTTACATCCATATATATATATATATATATATATATATATATATATATACGTATATAAATGTATATATATATATATATATATATATATATATATATATATATATATATATATATATATATATATAAATGTATAGATATATATATATTTATGTACATATACATATGTTTATATATAATGACATACAAACACACATATATATATATACAAATGTATATATATATATATATATATATATATATATATATATATATATATATATATATGCGTGTGTGTGTGTGTGAGTGTATGTGTGTGTGTGTATACATGTCTGTATACTCTGAATAAAAACCAGCTTATTATTCAAGCGAATAATTATAGAACCAGATAAGAACTATTGACGATACGAACACACTAAAACAAAATATCGTGTGTGTTGGATTCCAGCTTCTTTCATCAATAATTCTTTATTTTTACTCTATTAATTATGCAACGTGTGTTTTATTTACATCTTTATCAATTCTTTAGATCTCGATGATATTTTTATTTAAAATATTTCAATTTATTTTCCAGCACCATTATCATTTTTATTATCTGTTTCTTCTTATTGAGTATATATGCCATTATAATGTTTATTATTATTATTATTATTATTATTATTATTATTATTATTATTATTATTATTATTATTATTAGTATTATTATTGTTGTTGTTGTTGTTGTTATTATTATTATTATTATTATTATTGTTATTATTATTGTTATTATTATGATTATTATTGTTGTTGTTGTTGTTGTCGTCGTTGATGGTGGCAGTGATGGTGCTGTTGTTGTTAGTGTTAGTTTTAGCATTAAGACAGATTATATTGTTAATATCATTATTATCGTTGCTGCTGTTGTTCTTATTAGTCTTGTTATTATCACCGCCACCATCACTACCACGACCACGACCACGACCAGCACCACGACCACCACCACTGCCACCGTCTTCTTTATCATTTCACTCAAGATTCTACTCTTCCCATTCTTCTTCTTCTTCTTCTTCTTCTTCTTCTTCTTCTTCTTCTTCTTCTTCTTCTTCTTCTTCTTCTTCTTCTTCTTCTTCTTCTTCTTCTTCTGTCTTATAAGGCCTCTGCTTCTTGCAGTTCTTTCTCTTCTTCGTATCTTTCTAGTCTCACATGTTCTTTTACGCTTCTTTTAATATTGCTCATATTATTTTTGTTGTCGATTGTGATTAGCCGGCGTCTTAAAAATGAACACGTACCACGTTTTACATGACGGAATATTTGTTTATTATTGTTCTTTTCCGCTTTCATTTCGTTGAAGAATAGTCATCGAAATGTAGACTCTCCTCTCCGTTAATTTGAGTGGGTAACAACTAGCATTGGTAACAACTACGCAATCCATTACAATTTCCACGGAAATTCATAACATATGAAGATGCCTGATTGAATATGTTGTTGGAAAAATAAATGATGCATAAATCAGTTCAGATTCTGAATCAGCTTTTCATATATCAAGCATTGTGGTGAGATACATAGCCACGGTCGGTGTTCTCTAAGAATTTTACAGCTAATCCCGGAATATTTGCTTCTCTCTTGAAAGAAGTGTATCTGAAGAGGAATTACATTCGATAATTTCTAGCAGTGTGAGCCGAAGTTTTATATGTCAGCTGACGACAATGGCAAATAGAACAGAAGAACCGTCCTGGTCATATAGCTAATTACTTGACGGAGATTGCTTCCAGGCCACAATACTCCCGTGAGTTCCACGATGTGATACTCATCAAGCGAACTGAAGGCTTTGGACATTCAGATAGTCAGCATACCATCTCCTTCATCCGATACACCATTCTGACATTTGAATCCCAATGTTCCAGGGCACAAATCATTTTCGTCAATGTATAGCTGTTTTTTCCTTTATTCACATGTCGTTTGTGTGTCGTTTGTACTGAGGCATTTGTTCAGTGGTTGTTTTTATTGTCCCCTACACCGATAACTTTGGTATCAAACGTACATTCCAGCGAAAATATTTCCCTTGCCTGTAGAAATTGAAGGTGTTGAGGGCCAACCCACTCGAGTTAGGTCACAGGGATGCCGAATCGGATGACAACGTCATTGAGCCGGATTTTCTGGAATTTAAGGATTTCGATATCATACAAAATGAATGTTAGAAGACGACACGAGTACACATCAGCGAGTCTTTTAACTAACAGTACGACATCTACCGTAATGAGTACAAGCTGATCAAAAATTATGATCTTTTGTTTTATTATCAATGCATTTCAGACGTTAGGAGACTGCACTGATCCTTATCCGTTTGTTGACACGCAATTAAGTCAGTTTATAGGTAATATAGAAAGAAATACAAAGAAATGCAACAAGTGGGAGCTATAACTGAAAGCCGAAAGACTGAGATGTGTAATAAGTCTACGTTGTCTACGAAGTAAATTATCTTCTGACACTCACGTCTTGCACCAATTTCTTTCCTGACTTAGTTGAATCATTTGTACTTCTATTCATTGTAGAACGATCGGTTTGTAAGATAATTCAGTTTCTGGTAGCCAATATCTTTAGCAATGACAGTCCTGCATGCCGTAGAGAAAGGCATAAACTAATATATAACACCTAAGAGTATTGAATCATGTTCTTCTGTAGCCCGGTTCAATTCCGTCAAGATATGTTTATATGTTTTTACTGCTAATTGTCGATGAAATATATAAATATCACGCACTGAAGTAGACTTGAATACATTACAGATTTCCTTGAAAATGTGTGGTTTTATTCCAATAATTACTGACGGTGTTACTTTTCTAGCGAATTTCCATATTAATCATGAAAATGGATTAATGTCTTGAGTGTTATTGACAAGTGTGATTTACGCTTAATCACATTCTGTCTCAATTGTACGCCACTTCTAGCTCGCTATCTAAACCAATATACAATCTCTTTCTCTTTCATATATTACATTATTTATTTTATTTATTTTCATTGTTGGTTTCCCTATTTTGGATGTTGGTCAAAAGCGATTGACCAGTTGATACATGGTGGAAGACACGGACGTGGGATGATCACTTTTGCTTCAATTCTGTGACTGTTGGCTGGGTAGAATGAAGATCCTGATATTGTTAAGTTTGGTCTCAACGTGTCTAACACATTGTTATATATTTAAAGATATATTTCAAGCAAGTGACCTTACAAATGGGTGGACGAATTTGCTTTGAAAATGTGCAAGGAAACCGACGACTAACACAGTGTATCACACATACGCACACGTACACACACATTCACACACACACACACACACATACACACACACACAAACATGCACACACGCACACACCTTCGCACACACCTTCGCACACAACTTCGCACACACCTTCGCACACACACATACACCTGTCCATATATATATACATATTCATCAACGAGAATAATACCAACAGTAACTTAGAAGTTTCGGCCTACCTAGTTTGATGGGACTCTAGACACACACGTACGCACACGCACACGCAAGCACGCACGTACACACACGCACACCCACGCACACACACACACACACACACACACACACACACATACACACACAAACACATAATCAGGAAGGTTGTGATGCCTTCGTAGGCTTGACAGGCGTCTCTGGTCACGTCATATTATATCTATCCGAACTAAGGTTAAGGCTTATATCATCTGTTCTGCCATCATTACTCTATCGATTTGAGATATTTATCGTTATTTATCGTAAGAATTTGAACTGTTTAAAAGAATTCCATCAAAATTTTCGTCGGATAATTGTGGCGATAAACTAGAAAATGGCGATGTAGAGGCACTTGAAAGAGATGCTGTAGTAGGAGTGGAGAGTCGATCATTCTGCAAACTCGTCCGAAGAGAGGTGGACATATGTTGAGAATGAATGATAAAAAACTTCCTATGTAAATTCTATATGGTGAACTCAAAGATCGTAAAAAGCCAGAACAAAAATACAAAATTAGGTTTAGAGACTACCTTAAAACTGCTTTGACACAAACAGAAATTTTAGGTGTTAATTGAGAGAGAGAGAGAGAGAGAGAGAGAGAGAGAGAGAGAGAGAGAGAGAAGAACAAGACCAAAATAGATGGAGGAAAAGAGAGGAGTACAGTGGTTGCTCGAGGTCTGAAACGGAGAGAATGAAGCACGAGCAAATCAGGTGAATGTTTAGAAAAAATGAACCAGTAGAAAATGAAGGATTACTGGTTTCCATGTGTGTGATTTATAGGAGGCAATGCTCAAGCCGTGGAGGCCTGTCCAGTCATCAAAGAAGCCAGGGGAATCAATTTCTTGTAAATTATGATAGAATTATTGGTAAGAACGGAAAGCGTGGCATTCAGTTGCAACATTCAAAAGACTTCATGCTGTGGCACTAGCTCCTTCTACCAGTCAGCACGAATGTACATTATGCAATAAAATATGTAAATCTATGGTGGTTCAAAAGAATTGTATCAATTGCATTATCAGTAATTCATTTTAATGATTCTGTCTAGCAATGGCTTTGCTCGTATACTAGAAAGCAGCCACGATATATATATATATATATATATATATATATATATATATATATATATATATATATATATATACAAATCAGGCGCATTCTTGTCTGTCTTCGGTCCCAGCTTGCTTCTCCGCGTTCGCCTCCTCACCTGGTTTAGGCTTAGCATCCCTTCCTGTTTGTTTTCCCTGTCCTGTTTTTGTTATCAATTTTGACCCTCTGCAAAATCCCAAATTTCATTTAATTTGCAATGTGGGAGCAATTCTGTTTTCAAAGGTGTATCTTGTGAAATTTCTCAAAATTCAGATTAGAAAAACAGCCGACAACTGATGAAGGGTCGTTCGTTATGTTGCTTGTCTTGTTTTCGATTTCTTTCGTTTCTTTCGTTGTTCTTGTTTTCCATTTCTTTCCGTTTCTTTCGATGTTCGCAAAAAAGATCATATTCCATGTATTCGTATTTCTCATTTCATATTTCCATAGTTTATGTTGTTTACGTTCTGTGAGGTCCTATCCCCACATATGAATATGTATATACGTATATATATGTATGAATGGACATATACGTATGTATATATGCATGTATATTATTTATATTATATATACATGTATATATATGCACTTATACACATACAGACACCCATATATACATACTAACGAGTACACACAGAGGCATACGTAAGCAAGTTTAGTTACACAGCCTTTCCCGTGGTCTATCTAATCCAAGTGTAAGGTAGAATGCACTTCTCCAATTTCTTGCACAAAGGCAGCAACAGAATCCGGGAACGTTTTTTTTCCCTGCCAAGACCCTCTGTCATACAGCTATACTCGTTGCTAAAATATGCTTTTTACTGTTTTTGCGCATATCATTCTAAACTTTCTAGCTTCCTCTGTGGTTAGTTACACAACAATGTCTACAAATCACAGCTGCCACTTAATATTTGTACATTCTTTCAAGTAATAATACTGGTAACGAATGTTGTTTTATTTTTTTTTACTGGAAATACCACCAAATTTGTTTTGCTTGACATACGTTCCTATGCTGTTTCAGTATGATTGGTGTAAAATCTCAGTTTACAGTACGCTTCGTTTGTTAATATATTTTACATGCCTTTCAAACTTTTCTGAATTTGCACACATCTTCCAGTCGGCAGATTTCTCGTAGAACAGCCAAGCATTGGTGAGATATATTTTATGTTTTTATTTTGTATTTATTTTCTTTCTTAGTGGGAATGTATTTAACCTAGCATCTTTCAAGAATGCCAGTAGCTCAGAGCTTTATTCCATCTTGATGCTTTAGCAATGTATACACATTTCTTTTCACTAGCATTTAACATTAATTTTATGTTTTGTGTCCATTCATGAAGACAACCCATTCCCCCAACCGTTACTAAATTCATTCCCTGTAATATAAATGGAATAAATGTATTGGTCATTAACCTTCTGGTCCAATTATTGTATTTTTTTTCTTCAGTAAATGACCGCGTGTGTATCGGCGATTTTCTTTCTCCGTATTCCCTTCTGATGAAGAGCTCCGCTCGAAAAGTAAATTCTTCTTTCTTTTCTTTCCTTTCCTCAGCGTCCAATAACACTGTCCTCGCGTTGTAATTTTCCATGCTTGTTCATGTTTGGATTGACTACATATATATATATATATATATATATATACATATATATATATATATATATATATATATATATATATATATATATATATATATATATATATATATATATATATATACATATATGCATATATCTATCTGTCTGCATATCTACCTATTTATCTCTGTCTGTCTGTCTGTCTGTCTGTCTCTCTCTGTATATATATATATATTATTTTTGTTCTATCTGTTGGAAGAGTGACATACATGAGTGTAGTCGAACACATCAATACCACGACTGATTCAGTGTAAGCTTGGTACTTATTCTATCGGTCTTTTTGCGAAATGTGAACACACCAACATCGGTTGTCCAGCGATGGTGGAGGGAAAACACAGACACAAGGCCAAACACACATAGATAGATACATGTATATATATATATATATATATATATATATATATATATATATATATATATATATATATATATATATATATACGAGGGCTTCTTTCAGTTTCTGTCTACCAAATCCATAAATCCATCCTCGAAGCTTTGATTGGCCCGAGGCTATATTAGACTTAATATACCCAAGGAATATATGGGAAGTAGACATGAGCAGAAAGTTGTTGTTATGGCAACCTGCAAGTACATATATATATATATATATATATATATATATATATATATATATATATATATATATATATATATATATATATATATATATATATATATATATATATATATATATATATATATGTACTTGCAGGTTGCCATAACAACAATCTTATATATATATATGTATATATATATATATATATATATATATATATATATATATATACATATATATATATATATATATATATATATATATATATATATATATATATATATATATATATATATATATATATATATATATATATATATATATATATATATATATATATATATATATATATATATATATATACATATATATATGTGGTAACTATAGACTTCCACCACTGAGTTTATCCTGAAATACTTAAAAGACGTGTTTTGAACTTATAACCATATCTTCTCTCTCAATTTCATTTTATCATGAACGTTTAGTTGCATCCCGTCAACTCAGCCCACCTTGCAACTTATATTTCACTTGCTTGGAACTATTATTATTCAGTGAAGCAGCTTCACATTTCTCTCTCCGTAAACTCTATTAAAATCGCAAGCCTGATGCTTCTCCTCTTTGCTATTGTGCTACGCTGCGTACTAGTATATATTTGTATATATCTAAAATATTTCTGGTTAGTTTCCACTTGACTATTCTATTTAATCTACTGTTTCTCACCAAACGTGTATTTTCACGAAATGTTTCTATACATGAAGCAAGAGAAATTGTGTCAGTATGATTAGTTGAGACGTACGGTTATTGTAAAGTGCATTTATAACACAGCACCTGCAAACAGAATAAATGATGTTAAGATTTGTATTATATGTTATAAGTAGATATATTTCCCCAACGATTACGTATAAACGAATAATTGCGTTTGTGATTGAAAAATAAGAATAGACTGCATTCTGGGAATCAGTACTCATCGCGCTTTAATTTTACACTTCACCGTTACCATTCTCCCCTATTTATAAAAGAAAATGCATAAGCCGCATTCCTATATACACAGAAACACATAAACGCATACATACATCAATCCATCCATCCATCCATCCATAGATAGATAGATACATAGATACATACATACATACATACATACATACATACATACAAACATACGTATATGTATATCTGTGTATATTTGTATGTATATGTGTAGATGTTCGTCTTAACGCATGCATGTATATGCATTTGTATGTATACATCATTGTGTGTATCGCGGGTATGGCTATGTGGCAAGAAGATTGCTAACCAGCCACACGGTTCCGGATTCAGTCACCACCACACGGTTTCAGTTTCACCTTCGCCAAGTGTCTTCTATTAGAGTTTCGGGCTTTGTGAGTGGATTTGGTTGAAGGAAAATGAAACAAGCCCGTCGTATAAATACGCATACACAGACACACACACACACACACAGAAACACACACACACACACACACATATATATGTACATGCATGTATATCTTTATGTGTGCGTGTCTGTCTTTGTTTCCGTATTCCCGCCGTTGCTTGAAAACCGATGTGATATGTCTGCAGCCACGCAACTTAGTAGTTCGGCAAAAGAGGTCGACCCGATAGAGTAAATATTGGACCAGCAAATCCTGGTATGGATTTGTTCGACTAAACCCTTTTAAGACGGTGCAGCATGGCTTCAGTCAGAAAACTGAAGCACACACACACACACACACACACACACACACACACATATATATATATATTATGATACGTGTCTAGGTAAATGTATATATTTATGTGATCATATATATATATATATATATATATATATATATATATATATATATATATATATATATATAATCACAGTGCGCGTGCATTTTGCATTTATACCAAACACATTCTCTTTATGAGTAATACTTCCTTTTCATATCTATATTACACTGTAACTATATGGCTTTTGAATAATATTCTTTGATTCTTTTATGCGTTTCAGTCCTAAGGCTGTAGTCATACTAGACTCATTTACGAACACACACATACACATAAACTCACATGCACAAATACACACACATACGCACACGCACGCACGTACGTACACGCATATATATACGCCACATACAGAATTATGCATTAAACACTTTGACAAAGTACACTTCAGGCTCTAGCGACAATTTGACTCCATGATTTTAACTCCTACGCTATCTTCAACGATTTTCTCTCTTCTGAACGTCCTTGGATCTTACCTCGTGGATCATACTGTGTCATTTTACACTGGTGACATCTTTCCTTTTAGAAATTCAATCAGATGACATATTCTTCTAGGCTGCATGTTTCTTTGCTGTTGCGTTGCTGAATTGCATTTGGTCGGCCTCAATGTACTGAAATGGCCTGCGATGATTGTGGCTTTAGTTTCGATGAAGCTGATTTAAATTACGAAGAAATTCAAGTTGTGAAAGTCATCCAAAAACAAGTGAAGAACATAGACTACTACTTTGTTTATGTGGAAGTTTCACTTGCGTTGTATATCGCCGGCAAAATAATCCAACTCTGCTGAGTATATATATCTCGGTTAGTTGCAAACAATCGTTCAGCTAACCACGTACAATTTTCGTAAGATATAATTATGGTAGCAATCTAAGGATTTTAATCTAATCGAAAAATCGAAAAATAACACTTATTAGTCATAGGCTGACCACATAATCAACCAATCGGTCACTGAAAAATGATATTGGGTTTTCAGATAAATTCCTTTGGTCTTTTACTCTGTTTCTCCGAAAAGATTTCAAAATCTCTAAACTTCATTTCATACTCATGCATCGTTGAGCTCTCTATATTCATCTACTATTAATCTATGTTGACAGACATGTGGATACTTCGAAACGCTTCCAAAATGAAACGTATTTTCATTATATTAAGATGATGGGTAAGCAGTCAACTCGAGAGTTCCGATGCTCGGAGCGAAATAAAGGAGGAGAAAACATATTAAAAAAGCTTTTCAGCTTGTAAAACGTAGTTACTGCGACATTTTCTCGAATTAGTATCAACAGCATTTAAAAATACTATTGGTTTTTAATTTTAGCACAAGATAGCAAATTTTGGAGAGTAGTACGATTGCATTGCTTAGGAGAGGGGTACAACTGCATCGATTCTGGTGCTCAAATGGCACTTATTTTATTGATTCCGAAATTCTTTTCTACTCTAGGCGCAATTTTGGGGGAGGGGGCTAGTCAATTTCATCGATCCCAGTACGCAACTGGTAATTAATTCATCGACCCCGAAAGGATGAAAGGCAAAGTCGACCTCGGCGGAATCTGAATTCAGAACGTAAAGACAAATGAAATGCCGTTAAGCATTTCGCCCGACGTGCTAAGGTTTCTTATTTTTTTTACTGGCCACAAGGGGCTAAATATAGAGGGGACAAACAACGACAGACAAAGAGATTAAGTCGATTACATCGACCCCAGTGCGTAACTGGTATTTAATTTATTGACTCCGAAAGGATGAAAGGCAAAGTCGACCTCGGCGGAATTCGAACTCAAAACGTAAAGACAGACGAAATGCCATTAAGCATTTTGCCCGACGTGCTAGCGTTTCTGCCTGCTTTTCTACACTAGGCACAAGGCCCGAAATTTTGGGGAGGGAGCCAGTCGATTATATCGACCCCAGTAGGTATTTAATGTATCGACTCCGGAAGAATGAAAGGCAAAGTCAACCTCGGCGGAATTTGAACTTAAAAAGTTAAGACATACGAAATACCACCATGAATTTCGCCGAGCGCGTAAAAGAATCTGCAAGCTCTCTGATTGGCTTTAAGAACACTATCCGTTTCAAATTATGGCACAAGGCCAGAAAGTTCAGAGGAGGCGGAGGGGTCGATCAAATGGTAATTATTTTATCGAAACCAAAATGAAGAAAAGCAACGTCGATTTCGACGGAAAATGAACTGAGGATGTAAAGACGGGCCAAATGCTTTAAAAAATTTTGGGCGGCACGGGATCGATTCTACCAGCTGACTGGCATTTAAGAATAATATTAAGGAGAAAGGCGGTATGAAGAACAATAAACGTAAGAGACAGATCAAGAATATGTAGAGTCAGGGAAAAGCTAGTAATAATAAAATGACAACTTCCATAAATATTATGGAAGTTAACAACCAAAAAAAGAAGTGGAACATGGCGGAAGAGTGAAACTAAAGCTGCAGTATTGAAATAAGTAAAATTTAGAAAGAAGAAGTAGAAGAAGAAGAAGAAGAAGAAGAAGAAGAAGAAGAAGAAGAAGAAGAAGAAGAAGAACAACAACAACAACAACAACAACAACAACCACAACAACAACAACAAGAAAGGAGAAAATGAATTAGAAGACAAAAGAGAGAAAAATATAAAGAAGACAGATTTAACAGAAGACAGATTTAACAGAAGAAGAAGAAGAAGAAGAAGAAGAAGAAGAAGAAAGCGTCAGTAAATTTTCTGTTAATCTACAAGATTTCATTACATTCAAACACCAATAACCTACGAAGTCATTTACACATTTATTTAGTGAATTATATGATGGAAGAAAATTCGTATTTCGTATTGTGTTCTTTTATTGTTTTCGTCTCACTTCGTTTTAATTCTTAAAATTAAATTTTATTGTTTTTCGTTAGACAAAAGGAAACCGCCTCAGAACGATTTTACGATGATATTTTATTTTATGTGTATGAAAATGAAAACAAAATTTTATAATAGCTTCCTCTTTGTAAGGGTTTGGCAGAAGAGATCAAATATTTTAACGATTTTTGAACTGGTCAAGCTTGCATATTTATATATTAATAAATAGATACTGTTATTGTAACAAAAACAAAAGATGAGGTTTTATTGATCTTTGCGAAAGTATAGATAGACTCAAAAGAAAGCACTGCTGTAATTAAATTAAAACTTCTGAAAACAAAAACGTTGCAAAACTTAAAACAAAAATAAGTTAATAATTCTGATTAAACAAATTAAATTCGCAAATTGTGAAATTATATCTGGCTCCACACAACGATAATCTTCACAACTTCGCCGGTTTCAATTAGTATTTGGCTTATATCTAAGAGAATTTAATTCCATCTGTCAAAATACAATTCTATTTACAACTACAATCTATTTTATTAAGATAAATTAACTCACTACTAACGGTTGCTTTGCTTACAAGTAGGAAATTCTCTTTCATTTTAATGTGTTTGTGGATTACAAAACATAGCTAGCACTGACTGGAATGTTACAGTAACTCGTAAACTTTCTCACAATCAGATCAAGAGAACAAACGAGTTTACATATATTGGTATTCTTTGGCATGTTATATAATTCATAAATATGTATATGTATATATATATATATATATATATATATATATATATATATATATATATATATATATATATATATATATATATATATATATATATATGTGTATATATAAATATATATACGTATATTTATATGCTTATAATTGTATTTAGATTACATATCGTGTATACACAAACATACACATGCACACACATATTCTAAAAATATTAAAGAAACATTTATAATCATTAACAGGCTATTGTGCAGTCATGTGCCTCAGAGGTTAGATTGTTTGGTGCACGATCATAAGATCGTAGGATCGATTATTCGATCTGATTCTGTGCTGTATCCCTGATCAATGTATTTCAATTTCCATTTTTCCAGTCAGCTGTTGCAATATATACGTACATCGTTAAGGCGGCAAACTGGCACAATCATTAACGGAAATTTGCTCCGTCTTTAATTTGTGAGTTCAAATCCTGCCGGGACGAATGTGCACTTAATCATTTCTGGGTCGATAAAATAAGTTTTATTAGAACAGTAGGGTCGATGTAATCGACGTTTTCGCCTCCTCCAAATTGCTTACTTTGTGCCCAAATTTTAAATCCATATATACGTATATACACACATATATGGTTGTGTGGTAAGAAGCTTGCTTCCGAACCACATGGCTCAGGGTTCAGTCCCACTTCGTGGCACGTTGGGCAAGTATCTTGTATTATAACCGCGGGCCGACCAAAGCCTTGTGAGTAGATTTGTGTGTATGTGTTTGTCCCACCTCCCCCACCATCGCGTAACGTGCGAGGTTTGTATATTTACGTCCCTCCGGCAAAAGAGACCAATAGAATAATAATATCGATATCTCTAAGTTGTGAGTTCAAATCCTGCCGGTACGAATTTGCATTTAATCGTTTCTGGGTCGATTAAATAAGTTTTATTCGAACACTAGTGTCGAATATGTCTTGGGGTCGATTTGTTCGACTGAAGGTGGTGCTCCAGCATGGCTACAGTCAAATTACTGAAAGAAATAAAGTAAATGAGTAGAAAAAAAGAGAAATACTTTGCACTGTACTTAGGGGCTTCTGTTGGCTTCGTGGATGCACTGCTCGGCTATCGGGTGTGCCTTGGTCATTTTGAACAGGTTGACATCGAACTTTATGGCGCTAACAGAAGTCATATCTTTCAATGAGCGTGAGAAAACTTGAGCGAGAGAGAGAGAGAAAGAGAGAAAGAGAGATAGAGAGAGAGAGAGAAAGAGAGAAAGAGAGATAGAGAGAGACAGACAGACAGACAGAGAGACAGAGAGTGAGAGAGATACAGTGAGAGGCGTGGGTGGATCAACGCAAGTACTAGATAGATTTATTCTTCACCTACTTACATCAGAAGGAAATGTTTGCTTTGCGAGTGTCGATCGTGTGCGGCGAGTGTCGAAAATAATAATGCAACAAACACGCCCGCGATTTGCCTGTACATATAATTAGAAATTTAGATAAGCTTTGGCCAGTATTGGCCGAGGCCGTGACTAAATTAACTGCACTGGCTAGAAAATACCTCTGATTACGTTTCATATAACAGTCATTATATTAGCACCTTAGCAAATTTGACTATCATTGGCTGCTGAGATATATCAGGGTGTAAGGAGATGAACAATGGACGATTAAATTCCAAATGATATTTTCTTAGGGTTAATATGTGCACTCCAGCTGCGTTTCGTACCAACGTAGCTGTATTCAAATGATATTTAGTAATTCATAACACATGCACTTTATCTAAAATTTACATATTTAGCTGAGAACATTTTCGATAAAAAACGGTGTCATCACACATACATTGCTTGTAACGGTATCTCGCATGATTCGTAAAGCAGATTCTAACGGAAGCCTATGTTTAAAGTGCCTCTACCTCTGAAATACTCATCCATATATCACGAGAACACAACGAATATGTGACGCAGTCGACGGAACAAAAGAATCCACAACGTGGAAACCGATTGGTATATAGATACTTCAAGACAAGCACGGCATGAGTCGCTACCCACCACATTTTCAATAAATACAGTCTTCAGGACTTTTTCACTCCATTGTAATGTACATTAGTTACAGCCGCTGTCTCTGCCATTGTCTCTCTGGATATCTATCTCTGTCTTGTTCGCTATATAGGTATATGTGATCATGTATGTGTGACCACGGATGTTTGCCTTGACACTCAGAAGCATTTATACAATGATACATAGAAATATACCTACGTTCTTTACAAACATACTTACACTCATACTACCATACACACATATACACATATAGAGACACAGACATACGCTATATATATATATATATATATATACACAGACAAATGTTTCTGTATCTATAAGTATGCACATACACACAAACACACACACAATTATGTATGTGTGTATGTGTGTGCGCGCACACGTGTGTGAGTAAGAATGTTTACATTCTTCCAAAAGATCTAAAATATCTTCACTGGTAGATATGTTAATCGTGGTGGAAACATTTCAAAAAACATACACTGATATCGTTTGAACTTTTAAGAATCTTTATTTTAAGTTTAAGACTGCTGGACAACATCAAAACTATATTGCTAACGTACACATTTATCATTGCGCGTTGGGAATAACACAGACGTGTTCTAAAACCAAAAAAAAAAGAAGAAACAAGCAAAATATATAGCAGCCAATGAAAAATTTTTAACGCTTATTCTGATGCGGTATCTTACGAAAATGCTAAAACATCAGGCAGAGACCATTGTGCTACAGCCCTTAATATTTTGCGTTCTAATCCTGCTAAAATCAAATCTAACTACTCGTGTCACTATATCTTTCTTATTGTAAATATTATGCAGTGGTTACTCTTTCGAACGACAATAAGTTTTTCATTGTTTTGACTATCTGCCAACTTCATCCTCGTGATCATACAGCCTCTATTTTCACGTACTTGATTTCGCTCTTTTCTTTTTCATTTTCGTTGAGTGTAATATCTCCATGGTATGGTAAGGTTGATTAATGTAGGGTGAAGTTGTCCTTAATAATTGTTATGAAGGTCCAAGTTGATTGCCTTCTCCAACATTAAAGCTGTTATATGAGACGCTATAGTGTAGCTGCAATCTGCAACTGTAGAGAAATTGCTTGAAATATCTGTCAGTATTTGCGATTACCAGTAAAAGGTGTTCCTTCTGGTACATAGTGGTTGGTACTGACGACATGAAATTGCCCGCAGTGTTTCTGGCTCTCCCATCCTTAATGCTTTAAGGAAACTATCTTCTATGACTTAATATCGATGGGTGTGCTGTTGTACTCATTCAAAGTTGCCTCTCCTGCTCTAGGAGGCAAAAAGGTCTCAAATAGTTTTGCATACCAAATATATTACAATTGCATTTCTTCGCCTCAAACTCAAATATTATCTTTTCTAATGCATTTTCTAAGTAGCAGCACTGTGCTCAATTCAGATTACTTCGGTGGACATTAGAATCTGTAAATATATCGAAACCCCACCTATTGAAATCCAACTTGTCGCTGGGCACTCACTCGCCTTCTCTTCTACAAAGCAGACAAGAATGCAAGTGTCAAATCCTTGCCAGTGTCTTTGACTGTGAACTTCATATTTTCTCGATTTGAGTATTATTCTGTCACCATTTTTTGGATAAGAGCATGACATGCCAGTTCTGCCCCATTAATTGTCTGTCACCTGGAGATTAACGTTTTTTTCTACTGATGGATAAAATATGCCCTTACATGTGAGCTGACGCAGTTCCTAAATATTTTTCAGTGTGCATGAGAAATCAAGGTTAAATGGCATACTTTCTTTTTCTTACTAAAGAACATAATCTAGGAGATTTGAATCCACTTTCGACAGAAAATGTGACACTAAAGTTATATGAACAATTTGGTTACTTCTAGGAAACAAATGCACATCCACTACATTATCCAAATCTAGTAGAAAATGTCACTGAACATGCTATAGTTTACCCTCTTAATTACAGCCTTGTCCCCAAAAAGACACTTCCCTATCTGCTTCTATTTATTATATATATTTTTTCGTTGGGATATGAGTACAGATTTCAGAAGAATAAAATATCATTTTCCAAATTTATTAGATAAAAGACACTTTAACTGGTTTCAAAATCTCAAATTCTGCTTTATGTTGAACTATGCGCATATATTTAAAATCCATTTACCAACAAAGAGAAAATATTCTAAAAACTTAAAGCATTCTATCAAAAGAAAAGCAGTTATGGAAAGTAAAATGACGTCATTTATGTGACACAATAATAGTATATTAATAATAGGAAAACTAACATTTCCATTTGCTTCCTGAAATAAGTAAACAGAGGGCATAGTTACGAATTTTGTCTATAAATATTGTTCAGCTTAGACCTGACTGCGTGGTAGAATAAATTTACTGCATAACATGGGTTAGTTTAAACCTTACTATGTCAATGTAAACTATCTGAATGGACTCCCCCAGAGAAACACATTTAAATATATGGTTTTCTTTAATAAATTTCAAATTTTTTTGCTTTTTCATTATTATTATTAAATATGCCTCCACCAACATAACAATAAAAGATACGAGAATATATTTAAATATATTAAAACTGCATTAGCACACAAGATGGATGTGTTCGGTGCAGACGAACAGCAAGATTTTTTGAAACACATTAATATTGAAATGTATAAAATAAGTCGCATAAAAATCTCGGGAATAAAAACATCTGTTACTCGAGATGTATTATATTCTCCAAGGTAATTTTAATTTCATTCCTATTTCCTATATCTTAATTATGGTCTTTCTTCAAGGCCCCAATCTCATTCCTTTTTTTCTCTCTCTGTATGTGCTTTAAAGCATTTATCACACTGCTCTTATTTCATCTTTTCTGTATTTTTTTGTAACTCTTTCGAACAGTATATTGGATCTCTATCATTCGCTTTTCCTCTCATTACCTCATATTTTTTCTATTTCTATCTACTTTCCCTCTCTCTCGGCCCCCTCATCATAATATATCTCATTTCATTACGTCCAGTTTTCACAATTTATTAATCAATACATACTCATTCATTTTTACTTCGAGTTCTTTCATATTCTTTCTATTTATCGTTCATTCCTTTTTTCTTACCCATTCCTCAATATCATTTACTGCCTCTCTAGATTATTTTTGCATAATCCCTGATCTCTTTCTCTTTCTGTCTGTCTCTCTCTCTCATTCAGAACCATAAAGTTTTGTCATATATATATATATATATATATATATATATATATATGTATGTATATGTTTGTAATGAAAAGGCATCTGTACATAAATACACGCACACACACACATACACACATCCATTCACCCATACGCACATACATAGGCATGTGTGTACAAGAAAAGAAATAATTTCTTACACATGCATCCCTACCTCACTGCTTCTCATCTCTAATATCACTCTCCCCCACTGAATGTTCTCTTCCTCACTCTCTCATGTTCTTCAGTAACTCCTTAAGATAATCTCAGTTAAATGTTTGTAGGGGGTCCAAGAATTGAAGCCATCAATTATCCTTGCTAAATCATTTTAATTACATTTAAATGGCGATAAATTATCATTCCATCTCGAGGCATGTTTTCCCATTGACCCTTTGTCAAGCATGGACTATCGTATTTCTTCAGTGAATGGTTTACCACTATATTACAAATTTT
This sequence comes from Octopus bimaculoides, assembly GCF_046866305.1. Taxonomy (NCBI): domain Eukaryota; kingdom Metazoa; phylum Mollusca; class Cephalopoda; order Octopoda; family Octopodidae; genus Octopus; species Octopus bimaculoides. The sequence continues at coordinate 64,593,035 of NC_142935.1, forward strand.
TTTTTTTCGTTCTTGATAATTTCGTTTACGTTTTGCTCTCAGCCTATCACACATTCCATTTTCCATTTTTATGCAAAATTTTGTTTTTGCCCAAATTTATTTCCTCTTTAAAATATATTTCTTTATTTTATTGTATTATTGTCCTTCCCGTACACGTAGTATTTGCTTTTACCAATATTTATTCTATTTGTTTCCCTCTTTCTTTTGTAAGTTATATCTCTCTCTATTTTTTTTCAAAAAAATCCGTTTAACTCAATATTTTATTTCCAATTTCTTTTTATTTCATTGCTGTAGTTGTTGGTAATATTCGTGGTTTATCTTTATCGATTACTCAATGTTATTTTGTGTTCTGTGTCCTTCCTATTGATTTATTTATTTTTTAAAATCTTCTTTTTCATTTGATTGCTTTTCCTTCTATATTTGGTGTTTGTTTTAGATTTTTCATTTCTAGATATTTATGAATATTTTTCTTGGTAGTCTTCACTATGCTGTGTATTTGTGTACTGATTCCTTCATTCATCCATGCATCCGTACACCTATACTACAAGTATCTATCTATCTACCACTCTATCAGTCCCTCTCTCCATGTATATACATATACATATGTGTGTGTGTGTGTGTGTGTGTGTGTGTATGTGTGTGTGTGTGTGTGTGCGTGTGTGTGCGTGCGTTCGTGCGTGCATACATGCATACACATAAATATATATCTCATATTTTTTATCTTTTACTGGTTTCAGCAATGGGCTGAGGTCATACTCGAGCACCACTTTTTAGTGTGTTCGAGTCTCCTTTCTGTAATGTTTTTGGAGAAGGGAGTTGGATGGAACTGTTCTTCTTCGTACCTCCTGCAGCGACGTAGGTTCATCTGGGACTTCAGGTAGAAATGTGTCCAGCTACTTTTTGAATGTTTCCACATCTATACCACGCAAATCTATGAGGTTGTTTTCTCGTGGACGGATTGGGACCCCCACCCAAGAGACTAAAGGTGGGCTGACTCATTGTTATAAAACAAAGAAATTTTAACCGTTTTCACAGTTTACACTCATTTTCAAAATGTTCTAATAGAATGACGCGGCATATGTCGCAGCTGTCTTGCTTCTGACTAGAGTTAGCAGTTTGTGCTGGTTCAAATTAGTATATGTTTTGAATAGGATTTGATTGGGAGAGGATTGCCACATGACTTATCTCAGACATTTTTGTAGGTTCTCCGCTACGTCCGTGTGTTAGTATCAAGCGGCAATGTATGGCGTCGTAAGTTTAGGCTGACACAGTTGACTGAATAATTCCAAACAATCAATGCTCTGAATGTTTTCTGCCAAGTGTTTGTAGAGAATGGACAGATGATTAGGTTTATAACCGTGTCGCTTCTTTTTTGTCGTAAAATATAATGTCACGTGACACTAACGTACGGACGTGGCGGGAAACGTACAAATATATTGAACATATTAAACATCCAATATATTAAACATATTTGGAATTAAAACTTCACACCCCGTAAATTTGCCTTTTGAAACTTCATTAAAAATAATGGTAAATATATGAAAAATGGCTCAATACAACGCTGATCATCCTCCCAAAGAAACTACAAGTAAAATTTATCGCTAATGAACCAGAACTACAACAAAAACTTAGGGAAAACATGGTTCTCGACATATTGAGAATGGAAATCCAACTATTAGGTCTAAGAGCAAATTGTGCACAATTGCAAGCAGAAATTACAAAAACAACCGAAGGCCGAGAAAACAGTATTAAACTTTGGAAAGAAAAATGCGAACACGAGGAATTAACATCTTTTCAACGGTGGGAGAGAAGTGCTCGTTGGTTTATGAATGTCATTTTAAAAACGAGTACTCTACCGAGAATCCATTTCTAGAAAACATTTTTAATCCACAAACCCCATTCGTAACTGATTAATCAAACACCTAAAGATGAAAATTATAGTCAGCAATTCCATAAGGACAATTCAAGACCAATTCGACAACAAAATAATCCAGCTAAAATAATCGAAGTTCTCCCACCAACTGCACTGATCTTTCTCCAAAACCGAAAAATATCAACTTAAATGACATTTACAGAAAGGAGCAGACACAGTACAGATCAACAAACGTACGAAATCGATATGAAAGACGACAAGTTAACAGAGAAAATGTCCTCAGATATATAGATATAAAGGAAAACTTTGAAACATTATTTTTTAGATTCAGCTTACAGAGTTCTCCACACCAGATGGTACAAACCAAAGATGAGACACCTATAAAAAAAAAGTACAACTTTCGCAGCAAAATAAATTAATATTATGTCAAAATACCTAAAATTTACCGCAGCACCTTAACCTCAGTGAAATGCAGAATGACATTTCACAGTTCCGTAGCAAACTACGCCTTACAGAAAAAATTGTTTGATAAAGAAATCAGGGACGGTTCAATTGCGTGAAACAAGAGCAATTACAAGCCTACAGAAAGTAAAAATAAAACTTTAGATAAATTTTGTGATTTTATTTCTACCTTCCCTTATAAAGAACTTCCACACCCTAAGAACAAGCCCAATAAAAGTCGAAAGGAATAGGATATTATACATGAACGGAAAAGCAATAACGACATTATAATTAAAGAAGCAGATAAGGGAGGTTCAATAGTTACTATGGATTTTGAACACTACGAAAAAGATTAAACTTGGTGTACCTTGGTTATAACTAAACATTTTCACTCAAATACATTGGCATTCTTTTTAGGCGCAAAATTTACTGCCACGTGACACTAACGCACGGACGTAGCAGTAAAAGCACAAAAAATTATAAACCTAACCATGTGTCCATTGACAGAAGACATGCAGTGCATTGATTTTTGGGAATAGTTCAGTCAACTGTGTCAGGCTAAACTTACGATGCCAAACATCGTCACTTGATACTATCACACGGACGTAGCGGAGAATCCACAAAAAGAACAGACATGTGACTATCTTCTACCAATCAAATCCTGTTCGAAACATATACTAATTTGAACCCTATGAAAACAGTACAAACGTCAAATTCTTGTCAGAAGCAAGATAGCTGCGATGAAATCCACGTCTTTCTATTTGAACTTTTTGAAAATCAGTGTAAACTGTGAAACCGGTTAAGGCTTCAAATATATTAATAATAGAAAATATTTTAACTATTCTCAGTGCATTTTCAAATTCTATTTTTCCTATATATATATAGTCGGGACATGAGCAAATGAAATTACTGGATATTTCCTTGCTGTGGAAGTATATCCAGTGAGTAAAATTAGAGCGAATAGGTCTTCGTTTTCTATCATTTAACTCGCTAATAAGTACGCAATTTCGGAAGATGTGTTGTGTTTGTATCTTTAGGATGGACTATAAATACCAGTGTTCAATTTATGGTTGACTTCGTCAGAAACATACAATTGCTAGGTACAATATCTTGTGTTTCCTAATTGGAGTTTTAAGATATTAATTATTTAATGTCTTTTATTCGAATACTTAATACTTAAGTATTCGAATACTTAATAATTAAGAAGCGAGTATTTTTTTTTTTTTTTTGTGTAGCAACATTTTTCCAGTTTCTTGATCGATTGTAATTCAGACTGCCTCATGGCTTCAATAGACAAAATGGAAATGGCATGTCCCCGGAGGATGGAGAGGGAGATGCGCTGGAGGAATCACTGTGAATCTCTGGGCTCGCATTTGCGGTAGCCATTTTCGTCCAAATAGTGGCGATCAGAGATATGTTTCGGCGGTTTTATAGCCCTGCTTGTCTCCGCAATCACAGACTCGTGCATAAACCGGTCAGTTAGTGACTGCTACTTTGACAGTCTGCTTTTCTCAACTCACTTAGTAGCTGAGAAGGTGTTACACTATGTGACATCTCAGTTGAGGGGCCTACCGCCACGGAGCAGGAAAACCGTCACAGTGAGGCGTTTTACCGTTGGCCCTGTCAAGTCCCGCTGGCTCGAGCTGGGAAGAAAAAGCTTAGGTGTCTAAGACATGCATCTAAGTATTCATTGGCACAGCTTAACTCTCGCCCTCTCTCATTAGAAATATGTGTTAGTGTATGTGAGTCTGTAATAGTAGTAGTAATTGAGCTAGGGCCTGGCACAGTGGTTCGAGCGTCGGGCTCACAACCGTAAGTTAGTGAGTTCGATTCTCAGACCGGGCTGTATGTGTTCTTGAGCAAGGAACTTTATTTCACGTTGTTCTAGTTTCCACAGCTCTAGAAGTGAGTTGCGACACCACTGGTGCCAAGCTGTATCGGGCTTTGCCTTTCCTTTGGATAACATCGGTTGCATGGAGAAGGGAAGGCTGGTACGCATTGACAACTGCTGTTCTTCCATAAGCAAACTTGCACGGACTTGTGCCTCGGAGGGTAACTTTCAAGGAGCAATCCTACGGTCATTCATGATCGAATGAGGTCTTTATCCAGTTGCAGTGTTATAACACGTCCGTGTGGTAGAGGCTCAAACTTACTCGGCTCTCTTTCTTTCCTCTCTATCTTATTTTCTGCCGCTACCTTTCTCCCAGTTGAACCACACTTATACGCAGTGTGTATTTGATCTACCATGCTTTCGTTAAATAATGTACATACATCATAAAGTGCTACGTCACTACATTATATAAGTACCCTCCAAAATAACATGTAACAGGAAATTGTAGAATGCTGGCTCTGACGTCATAGAGCATTAAGTGATGTTACGCATACTGTTATTTCATTGAGTTTATGAATTTCAGTAACTATAGTTGTTAAAGTCTCCTTTTAGTCCATAAAACGTTATTTACAGACAATCATTTGAGACATTGTGCTGATTATCAATTAGATAAAATATCAGAAATGTGCAATTGGAGATTCAGATGCTAATTTCGGGTGAGAACCGAGAGTACATAGACTTCAAGTTTTTTTTCTTTTATATGCGTGCGTTTATCTACACACATAAGAAGATATACAGGCACACACATACATGTATACACATATATTTGATATCGATAATAACTATGATGTTTATGAGCGTTTGGAAATAAAATCGTGTAGTCTTAATGCTTCAGTCATTTGATATTTCCATTTACGTTTGCAAACATTGCTATTTACCAAAACGTGTGGCAATGGCTTCCTTCCGTATTTTTTAATATCTTTGCATCAAATTTCGTGAATATATTTACGAAGAGTAACACAACTCCTGCTTCGTAATATTTGTTTTAATGATTATTATCGTCATAAAGAACTCATATAACAATATCTTCAAGCAATACTGATTCCATATTCATCACTTTCTAAATTGTCAAATGTACAATATTCTATCGGAAGCGAAGTAAATGGATTGTTAAAAAGTTCGCTGGAGATCCATGTTTTTTTTCGATTTAATTTCCGTTGTCAGAACATCCAGCAATAATTTTTAATATATAATATATATAATATATATAATTATATATATATATATATATATGAGCTAAAGTGTTTTTTTTCAGTTATTGAACGTTCTGCTTCCGAGTAGGTCATATCCCTAATTTCGGGGTTCCTTGTACAAATTTATAAATGATAAGAGTGAAGATGGTAGTCTAAATAGCAATCATCATCACAGCAATTTTTATTAGCTGATATTTTGCAAATAGGTTATTTCTACTTATCTTCAGCAAGAAATATAACATATTTACGGTGAAGGCGAGGTGCATAAACAAAGACTTTTCGTATCTCAATGGTTCGATGAAAAAGCTCCGAGAGATTAAGTTCCGAAGAACAAAAAAAAAAAATGCAATGAGGTAAATTTCGTTCATGAAACCTTTAAATGCGCTGCACCGTCCTTGCCGCAATCCAGCACCTGTAGCAACTAAAAAAATAGTGGAAAGTAATTTATATAGACTCTCGCCAAATTACAGAAATTCAACTATTTATTCATATTTTCTATATAACGACCATGTCAACCAGTGAGAATGTGTTTTCTTCATTCTTCTTTTCTCTTATGCGACACATTTATATATAGGTATAGTTGTGGCTGCGGTATGACAAATTTGCTTTATAATTACATGGATACGGGTTCAGTTCCACAGCTTGGCACATTGTTCAAGTGCCTTTTACTATGTCCTGAGGCCGACAAAAGAATTATAAAATCTTTTTGGTATATAAACATTGTATTTTCAGAAATAACCGGTTTCGTGTTGTCTTTTCAAATTTCTCTACTTCATTGTAACATGTTCGCTCCAGTCTGAGATGGAGCGAACAGGTTACAATGAAGTAGAGAAATCTGAAAAGACAACACGAAACCGGTTATTTCTCAAAATACAATGTTTATATACCAAAAAGATTTTCTAACATTTTTCTAACATTTTTCTGACATAATTTAAATATATACTTTAACCATGTAACACAAGCCTTCTGTAGTTTTTTCACTCGTATTATCTTTTATACATCCAACCACGTGCTTTCACATACCAGCTTTCTCTCTCTCTCACACACCCACACCCACACACACACACACACACACACACACACACACACATACATATATATATATATATATATATATATATATATATATATATATATATATATATATATATATATATATATATGTATGTATAAGTATATATGTATATATATAAATATGTATGAGATATAAGTTAGAGGTAATGTAACCGTCTAAGGGATAGATGTATCCATATTCACTACTGGTATTACCATAGCATGTATGATCCTTGTTATAACTTATAGTAGGTAAAATTAAAAGGAAAACCGTGGTTTAATATATATTAAGACTATAGGAATTGGAGCAATACATAGAGAATTAGATCGTTTTCGTGAGAAGTATTATATATATAAGTATATATATGTACAAATATATGTGTCTATATATATATATATATATATATATATATATATATATATATATATATATATATATATATATACAAATATATATATATATATATACAAATATATATATAAACAAATATATATATGTATATATATATATATATATATATATATATACATATATATATATATGTATGTATGTATTTATGTATGTATGCATATATATATATATATACATGTATATATATATATATATATATATATATATATGTGTGTGTGTGTGTGTGTGTGTGTGTGTGTGTACGCTTCCATATGTATATACACATGCACCATTGCATATGTATGTCTATAAATGTATGGATGCATATACGTATTGCTGTATGTATGGAGATAGGGTCACACTCACAAAAACACACATACACTTATATGTGTGTCTTTGTGTGCGTGCAAATGAATATCGTTACATGTCATTACATTCACGCATTTTTTGCAACGTTTTATGACTTTTATATAGAATTTTATTTGCTTCATAAATTTTTTATATTTAATTAATTATTACAATTAATTTTAATTACTTGATATTTAAATGTGGGCATTCAGTGATGACTATGGCTTGCCACATTTCTTTCTTTCTCATGGATTTTATAATATAATATTAATTAACCTATGCAGAAACACATAAGAATAGCACAAAGGCATAAAACAAACTCATTCAAGAAATACGCACCAGACCACAAGCGCCATTATGTCTCGCTTTTCGGATGTGGTGACGATAAGTAAAATACAATCGACATTGAGGCCACTATGAGTCTCAATGAAAAGCACAAACCAAATTAGGGGTGTAATGGGAACAGCAAAATGAAATGACTTTTGACCACGTCTCTTAGTCTCGATTTAATTTTTAACCAACATGATAAATCATTAGCATTTTAATTAACCCCTATTTTTTATCCACGGAAAGATTCAGAGATATAAAAGTTTTAAGCTACAAATATGACAAGGGAAATTTCATCATGAATATTATCTCTATGAATAACAAGTGGTTATGCCTTTACTAACATAATTTAGTTATCCGTACAATTCAATTAAGGAAATTAAATATATAGCCAGTAGGAAATATTAACTAGCTCAATGATTAATTCTCGACAAGAATGTCTGGAAAGATATCAATGAAATTTTAATAATTTAAAACTAATTAAAATTTGAAGTGGGTATTTTCCCTAATGAGTGGCAAATACCGTGACTTAACTCTTACACGTTTCTGTTTTATTACAGCTTCTCAGAGTATAATATTATTTATTAGTACTTGACAGATGTGTTTTCATAGCTGAGCTAGAACATGTTAGAAAATTAAAAGCATAGAGCCAGTCATGTGTAACTTAATCTCATAAGAGTTCAGCCATTTTTTTCATAGGATATTCCTTTTATGTCCAACAAGATCTTCTAAACGGTTTCTGTATATTAATAGAACACAACTCAGAAAGCATCGACTAATGTGGGGCACCTGCTAAAGTCACTTGCCCAGTGTACAATGCAGCGGAAGAGCATTCATCATCACAAGATCGTAAAATGATTTACTTAACCACATAGAAAAAAACGTCTCAACCTGAGTCTATTTTGGAGATACTTGCTCAAGAGGCAACACAGTGGAATGAAGCACAAATCATTACTCAAAAAAAGTAAACTTGATAACTACGCAACCACGCTTATATAACATAGATGAGACGATTCTAAATGTGAAAATGTCACGTCCTTGTTTTAATATATTTTAGTATAAGCCACTGGGAGAGGCTATATTTTTCTGTATTTTAAGACATTACTTGAATGTATGCTACAAACTGTTATGTATGCTACAAATAATATAAAAGATTGCCTTAACTGCTACGTCACTTGTATTGAGAAGAGCATTGTCGCTGTGAATTGTATTTCCTTTTTCCCCCTTTATTTTCTTTGTTTATTTTTTCATGTTTTTTCTTTCTCTTCTTTCTCTATTACCTGACTTTGAAAATCAACAATCTGGGGTCTTTCTTTCAATGGCCTACCAATGTATAAAAGTGAGTTTCTCTACCTTAGACATCAGGAAGAAACTCAGCAAGAATATATCTACCCCGAAAGGGTGAAAGAAAAAGTCGACCTTGGCTGAATTTGGACTCAGAGCATAAAGATGGACAAAATCCCGTTAAGTATTTTAACCGGCATGCTAAAGATCCTGCCAGCTCGCTGCCTTAATAATAATGATAAAGTTAATAACACAAGCACTCAGAGAGTGCAAACCTCCGCCAACGCAAGACCAACGTCCTCTTAACAATTAGCCAGAGATGATTTTAAAATGGGAATATCTAAAATAAACTCGGCTGCTGTCACAAACAAGAATACTAGAAATGAAACCGATCGCTCCCAAAAATTAAGTAAAATATCAGGAAAAATAGCCCACAAACCTTGTCCGGTACTGGATCGATCCCAACATCTAATCATTTCGTTCCGGTCACAAGGCCAAACATCCCTGAAAGTTTCATCCGAATCTATGCAGCGATTCTCGAAATATTTTGTCCAAGGAGAAACAAGCTAACGCGTCTGAAAACAATACCTCTGCCTTCGGTAAGCAGTGGTAATAATAATAATAATAATAATAATAATAATAATAATAATAATAATAATAATAATAATAATAATAATAATAATAATAGTAATAATTTTAAAAATATTCAGACAAATACATAACAAAAATACCAGGACTTACAAATATTTATAACATATAGAACATTGCACTACTGGGTACTGCACACATTCTACGCAAAACACTTTCAATACAGTAAACATAAGAGCACCACAGCAAACCACAGCCATACCCAAGGCGCACAGAGCTGCGCTCGGTAGTGAAGTGAAAGCACGTTATAAAAATAAAACTACTGAACAATAATAATAATAATAATAATTATACTAATACTAATTTCCGCCAATATTTTGCGCAGCTGTAGCTAAAACAAAGCTATCTATTGTTTAAATAGTCATTCATTATCCTATGTGACGTCATAAACATCAATAGTTACAGCAACACCGATACCAATGACAACTACAAAGCCAACCCTGAAAAGATTATCGTTTTAGTCATTGAAAACAAAGTACGAACTGTAGTATTTTTATTTTCGATCTATCATTTCTTTTTTATTTTGCCTACTTACCCAAAAATTATAAGTTTCAGTGATATCACCATCATTATCCTCGTAGTTGCCAAACCAGCATCACCAACGCCACTAAAATGTAACATCACCTCGAGCTCCCAGACCAAAACTAAAAATGAAAAGAAGCATCGTCATGAACATTAACGTGATCATCAGGGCAGTCGTCAACATCGTCAGTTTTCACCAACATCATCGTAATCATCATCATCGTCAGCGTCATCATCATCATTACCACCATAGCTATCATCATAAGTAGCATCAAGAGAGTTTTTGTCGCCATCGTCATCATCCTCGTCATCATCAATACCGTCATCCTTGCTGTCATCGTCGTCCTACCCATCTTCCTCCACCTTCCTTCCTCCTCCCCTTCTACTTCCTATTCATCTACTTCCTCCTCGTTCTTCTAGCCCACCTAATTCTCCTCATACTCGTCCTCCTCCACCACAATCATTATCGTTGTCGTCGTCGTAAATATCATCATCTTTGAAGAGACAGTCATTGAGTAAACGAAACATACCTGAAATAGTAAGCATTAGCAGAGCGTATACACACACGCACGCGCACACACATGCACACACACACACACATACACACACACACAAGCACATATTCCTATTTCTATCTATCTATCTATAAAATTTTCAAATATATATATATATATATACACACATATATGTTTGTATGTATGTGTGTGTATATATATATATGTGTATATATATATATATATATATATATATATATATATATATATATATATATATATATATATATATATATATATATATATATATATATATATATATATATATGCACACACACGCACACACATAGACACACACACGCACATTCACATACGGAAGCGAAGGTAAGAATTATTATTTATACAGTCTGCTATGTTCCAGCATTTTTGTTTGAGATTTTTTCTTGTTCTATGTTTTTAATTTTTTTGACTTCTCGGTTGTCTTAATATTGTTACTGTTACTACTATTGCCTTTGTTGAATATCCTGTTGTTGTATTTGTTGTTTTCACCGTATTATTATGGTTATTGTTCTTGCTGTGTGCATTGTTACTAGTGTTCTGCTTATGCTTGTGATGTTGCTGAGATCCGGCTGATGCTGCTGCTGTGTTGGAAGAAAGCCAACTGGCTGTTTGGAACTTTCACAAGTTGGCACTATAATCAGTGTCATTGTTTCTGGCTATGCACTTAGGACTACATTTACTTAGTGGAAATACTTAATCAAGTATACATATGTAAACACTGGAAACAGCCAACAAAACACACAGACTCAAACACACTCGCATACACGCATTCAAATGGTGTGAGAGAGAGAGAGAGAAGGGAAGAAAGAGAAAGAGAGACATATAGAAACGCAACGAAATACACGTTTGACGACACACACACGTATATATTTACAAACATATATATACATATCTTAATGTACACACACACACACACACACACACATACACACACACACACATATATATATATATATATATATGTATATATATATATATATATATATATATATATATATATATATATATATATACTCATGTATATATATATATATATGTATACACACATGTATACATACATACGTATACATATACAGATACAAACAAATATAAACATACAAATGTATGTCTGTATGTCTGTATATAAACATTTATATATGAATTCAAATGATTTTGTACATATGTATATATATATATATATATATATATATATATATATATATGTGTGTATGCAAATGTTTATATACACATACACATATATATATAAGCACACACACACGCATATATATATCTGTGCGCGTTTGTGTTTCAGCTGCATATGAAGATGTGTGGACACTAGCATAACTCATACAAACCCGCTGATATCTACATAATGGTCAACAAGAGACTTAGGAACCTAATATAATTGCCACTCCTTTAATAGTTATGATAAATTTATTCTAAATTAAACTTTCCTAAATGGCGCTACAATTGCTATAATTATATTTAAAAAACGCCACCTCCTAGATGTCTTCCATTTTCGGCGACACTGAGACGGCCATATATAGCAGTATTTTTCAGAACAGAGCTCTGTTTCTGGCGGCAAAATCCCATTTGTACGCAGCTTAAATTCTTCGCTCGCTACGTTGTCTTCATACTCATATGCAATTATGCTTATATATATACACACGCACATACATACACACAAACACTGACACATACCCCGACACATACTTATATATACACACGTTTGTTTCAAGTGTGTTGACCGAGGGTTTGTTACAGCCAACCAAGCATTCCACAATACTAAGGAATATTGAATGTATTTTTCAGTTTCTTTTATATATCGTGATACGAATTTCATGTAATCTTATGACAAATGAATATGCGTTATTGAGAAGGAGGCTTAAACGACTCTATGGGTTTTAGGAATTACTACTGCCACTATTTCATTTCGAGGAAATATATAATGTATGTTAGATAAAAAACATACAGTTATATATTCAAGAGATGAGGAATTATGTACATTATTTACAGTATTTACATTTGACGGATATTTGTCCTCATCTTGTTTGTTGTTAACACGGGCATATAGCGCAGTGATTAAGAGCGCGATCTACTAACCCCAAGATTCCGAGTTCGATTCAAGGCAGTGTCCTGAATAATAATAATAACAACAACAACAACAACAACAATAATAATAATAATAATAATAATAATAATAATAATAATAATAATAATAATAATAATAATAATAATAATAATAATAATAATAATAATGATAATAATAGATGCAGTACCAGACAGTGGTTCTCATGGCTTCTTATCTTAACGGATTGGAGGTGCTATCATGTATATTGCGTTGTCTTGGTATAAAAGATGGGTTATAGCAAATATTCTGCTCAATACCAGAGAAATGCTTGTCAGTTGCTTGATCTTGACCAGTTGAGCATGTCCCTTAGTGGCTGACGGTATGTGCATCTATGATCACGAGCAGAAGTAGTAGGGGAGCATCATAGTCATGTGTTGAGAGGAATTCGTTTGGATAATTTCCCTTTGGAAACATGTGTATTTCGCTCGACGTCATCAAACAACCTTCATTCAGGGACCTTTTGAGCCGGATGGGTTACTCGAACTGGAGAAAATTCTAGCTGGACCCCACCTCCAAGGTCATGCGCTGTTTATCTTGATACGAGACCACCATGTTGTGCACATATGGTTGTGATGCATGTGTCTGGTGCACCCTTATCAGATGGGTAGTCATGATGAGTATTTTGGACTTCGTATATTTTACCCCAGTGTCACTTTGATGGCATGCCCTGCTCTCTTACTCAATAATAATAATAATAATAATAATAATAATAATAATAATAATAATAATAATAATAATAACGTCGCAAAATACCTTAGGAATGAGAAGCCAGATTCGAAATTTCCCCAAGACAGCTGATGTTGTGTTAACATCGAACAAGATAAAGAGAAATACGCGTCAAATGTAAATAATGTAAAAACACATAAATGTTTGCCTAGGAGTAGTGTACATCGGGAATCCTTATATTATAATTACACTATATTCAAAATAGTTCTGTATTTTTCAAAATTATTCTGTGCTGAAATGAGCTGCCACTTGTAGGCTGTGTCTTAGTCTTGGCACAGTTTCAGTTCAACTATGATATGATCGTTGTACAAAATGCAGGAGCATAGTTCTAAGCCGTATACTTGTGACTACCATAGCAATATTGTTCCATTTTCCAAACAAATATGAACCGATAATAATTCGATAATGTTTCACTTCTAAAGAGTACATTGTTTGGTGCTTATTGATGCACAGTTTATTGACAAAATAATTGAAAAACCTTATCACATAGACGTTATATTATC
>NC_142935.1:64611898-64644398 GCF_046866305.1 Octopus bimaculoides
ACATGCAAATATATAAAAACATAGACACATGCTTACATATACACGCACACACAAGCTCATACACACAGAAAACACAAACATATAGGCTCGTAAAGCTTTATTAATTTGGAAAGCAAGTTATTAAATGAAACCTTATATTCCTTTTAAACGATAATGATTGTATGATTTCATGACATGAAAAGATTGCAATTGCGCATGTATGCAGTTCAGAAACTTGTATCAACATGTCTGCAGTAATATAAAATGTCACTGCATACTACGAAAATATGTTACATACGTGCATTTATCCTATACAATATGTATGATTATGATTGTGTATATACGAGGGGCTGCAGAAAATTTTTTTCGTTTTGGGTAACAGAAAATATAGGATGTTCAGTTAATTATGATTTTATTCAGCATCTTCCTCTTTCAGATTCTCAGATATATTGCAGCAGTCCTTTGGTCGTCTAAAGCCCTATAAAAAGCCTTGAAAATGTTGTCCTTCAACCAGGCACACACACACACACAAGGTTGGAATAAAAGTTGTGTCCGATCTTCTGGATGAAATTTTAGACGACATTTATTTAAACATTGTCTTTTGTAATCAATCTTTGAATGCAACATTGAATAATGTATATTTTCTTCTTTCAGTTTAAAAGAATACTGTTCCCAATCTTTTTCGATATTCACCTCCAATGTTCGTCCCAATTAAAGAACACATTAGACATGCTTTACCCTACTACATTCATAAAGATGCCAATGCGAATGCAGCACCAAAAACCACTCAGAACATTTATGGAAATGATGCAGCAAATGAAGAAAGTTCCAGGAGATATTTTTCCCGTTTTCCAAGTGGGAACTTTAGCTTAGACGACGAGTCAAATGAGGTTCATCCAAAAGTTCTCGATTCCCAGTAAATCCTGTTACAAGGGAACAGCAATGCCAAGCTCTAGTGCGATTATCTTCGTCGTTTGAAAGCAGCTTTAGGTGGACAACAATCGCCCATCCGTATTCAAGAGACATGGAGTCATTCTGAAAAAATATATTTTCAAAGCCTATGAAGATATGGTGCATTTGACATTTAGAGCACATTCCCTCCTCCAGATTTCCTGAACAGATTTTCTTAAATGAACTAACAGTTGGTCATGTGGTGGACTAATAAGGAGACAGAAAGATATTCGTGAGCTGATGTTGAAAAAATTTATCTTAGAACACGCTATGTTGGAACATTTTTCTCATAATCGCTCACTATGGCGTAATGTTTTGTACTCTGTAGCACTGCACTCAGAATGACAAAGGATCAGAGAAACGAAGCAGAGGGGGGGCTGCACTCGGAACAAGTATTCTACCGCGCACTGTTTCTGCTACCATATTTTGACAATAGAACCGAAGATTTTATGCCAAAGCTGGCAAAGGCCCCAACCCCGAAAATGACAGCTGCTAATCCAGCCATACTGAAAGACCTGAGAGACGAACGTCATATATATATACAGACAAAGAGAGAGACATTACATATAAATACAAACCCGCGTGTACAACACACTCATTCTCTATCTCGCTCTCTCTGTCAGACGCAGTAGCGCGCACACATAAATGCAGACATTTTCAAACCACTACGTAAACAAGCACATATACATATATGTACAGCGTCTGAATTCCTTTATAATTATTGCTAATCATAATATATATGAACCATTAAAAAGTTACACTGTCACTGCTATCAGCCATGAAAGTTCCTATTTCTTATAAAATTAACTCACGTGGCCATACTTATACTGATTTATTGAACGACCTTCCTACGCATGCAATGGACATCATTTAATTGACAGCATGTAGCCTATGATTATTACCGATGAATCCATATTTAGCGTCTATCTCTCTGGTATTAATAGAGGTTTCAAATGAATTTAGAATGCCAAAATGTTAAAGACTTGCCGTATTCAGTGAGCTGATATTTAATGAGAATGTCAAGCAATTTCAGAAGTATTTGCAGCAGTATGAGTTACGTTGCGCTGAATATATATCTACAAACACACACACACACACACACATACACACACACACACACACACATACACACACACACACACACAAATTTTAAGTATGCAGTTCTATAACACAAACGTTATCAATGTCATAAACATTACGTATATGGGTTGGTAGACACTTTTTTGGCTACGTCTACTAAATGGCATACTCGATTCAGCTGCTGACCTGAAATATATAAAGAGATATCAGAAATCTATCTGCCGATGTGCGCGACATACTACGTCTTTAAAGGAACTTTCTATGGACAGAATATCGCAGCCAAAATGCATTGGAGATCATATATACGTTAAGAATATGACAGTGATAATTTTTACACTTCAAATTGCTTCTAACTCAAATTTTGATGTTGTTTTACTTGAGTGGTGTTGTAGCACATCGCCAAATAGATTTTACGCCATATCTATACAGTGATTTCAAATTTTGGTATAAAGCCAGCAATTTCGAGGGAGGAGATAAGTCGATTACATCGACACCAGCGTTCAACTGGTACTTGTTTTATCGACACTGAAGAGTGAAAAGTAAAGTGCTCCTCGGTGGAATTTGAACTCAGAACGACGCTAAGCATTTCGCCCAGTATGCCAATTGTTTTCCAGCTCGCTTCCTTGCTATATCTATATATCTCTATTTGAAAATGGCTCATGGGCAAAACGACTATGCGGTATTGATGAGTTGAAATAACACAAATAGCGATATCTGTCTTTCATGTTCATCTCTGGGTGGAAAATCAACAAGGTGAGAATGCAGAACTTTCGTTTTGGCACAAAGTCTTTTGATATTGAACAGCCTTTCTGTTGTCCTATATCTTATATAGATCCCTTCAGGGCAATTTTTCAAAGCTATTTGAAAGATTGTTGCGAAATATATAGCAAACAGTGTAGGATCAGGAATATCACCTTGCTTTACATCCTATTCTACAGAAATCGAATCTTATAAGTTACGACGACGGGGGTCCCAGCTGATACTATAAACGGAACAGCCTGCTCATGAATGAAATTAACGTGCAAGTAACTGAGCAATCCACAGACACGTGTAGCTATGAACGTAGGTCTCAGGGAGACTCAGCGTGACACTTAGCGTGACAAGGTCGGCCCTTTTAAAGACAGGTACCACTCATTTTCGCCAGCTGAGTGGACTGGAGCAGCATGAAATAACGTGTCTTGCTCAAGGACACAACGCGTCGCCGGGAATCGAACTCACGACCGTACGAACGATCGTGAGCCGAATACCCTAAACACTAAGACACGCGCCTTTACATATATACATATAGATACTTACACACATACATATATATATTAATACATATACATACCGACATGCATACATATACTGTTACACATACATAGATTATAAGTACACAATATAAAGACGATCGAAGAAGATACACATATACAAGTGTATACACATTTAACATGCTCTTGTACACTAAATCTAAATGTACACAACTCTATTTTAAGGTTCGATGCTTTATGTGCATATAATAAATTATTTCCAGCTTGGGAAACCTCAGATCACACAAGCAAATACGTTGTTTGCTTGTTTCTATATATATAGTAACAAAAGTTCCGGATAAGTACCAAATGACCGAGGTTATATCTATCAGAGAGGAGGCAAAATAACGCCTGAACCATATATCTAGTATTCGTTCGACATGATTTGAACCTCATCACGATGTGTTTTTGATTCGCGATATGTCAATATAGAGAAAAACTTTTTTTCCACAGGAAAATCTCCTAGCAATTGCGTTTCATATTCTAGTGCACAAGGGCATATTAAATGTATTTGTGTACACACACACAAACACACACACGCACATACACACAATACACACTCCCCCCCTCACACACACATGGACTCGTAAGCAAACACGCGTAGAGAGACACAAACAGTTACATATGCATACATAAAAAAATCCATGAAGGAATAAATTTATTTTTGTACACTTATACACATATTTAGTGCATTATTTCTATACAGGCACATGTATGTACAGAATATATATATACATATGTGAGCGTATGCGTGCGCGTATGCGTGCGCGTATATAGCATTACATACGTATATAAATACGCGCGCTTGTGGATGAATCTTCATATGCAACTATGTATTTCTGTATGTATATGTGTGTGTGCATATATATATATATATATATATGTGTGTGTGTGTGTGTGTGTGTGTGTGTGTGTGTGTGTGTGGGTGGGTGTGTGTGTGTGTGTGTGTGTGTAAGTATTTATGCATGTATTCATATATATATATATTATTGTATACTCTAAATGTTTAAATACTTTCACGATGTATGTGTATTACTATATTTATGCATACATTCACAAATCACCTACTCACACACAGATTTGTCTCACACTCTCTCTAGCACGATATTCATATATTTATCCATGTATTTATACCTATCCGACTGCCTGTTTCTCAATATGTTTATATATACTTGTATGTAAATACAAATGCATATACCTACTCAAATATTCGTGTTTGTGTGTGAAATTCTATATGTATGTGTACATGAAATAAATCATGCTGAATAAAAGAGCAACAAGGAAAGCAGAATACTCGTATCTGTGTTTATAGCTCCTGAAAATAATTGGAGCGAACCATGCTTAATAAAATGTCTTACTTCTGGAACAATGCCAACATCGCATTTGTCTGTAGGATTTTTGTACATTGGCAGATATTATCTTTGCATTGGAAATATAATTACTGTAGTGCTCCAAACATATCACTTAAAATAGCTATAGGTTAGTAAATCTGTTATTGATTAAGGATTGTAAACAAAAGATATTGGTCTATGTGACACACATGCATACGTGATGAGGAAAAATAGACTGATATACTGATACACATCGATGTATTAAACTGTTGATACACGAAGATGGAAAACGAACGACACAGATATAGGCACATACACACACAGACACACACAGACACACACAGACACACACAGACACACAGACACATACTGGTATTCGTAAGCATGAAACTCTATATTACCTTCTCTATACATTTATGTATACACGTACATACACATCTGTATCTGTATATATATATATATATATTTATATCTATCTATCTATATATATATATATACGCACACGCACAAATACACACACACACACACACACACACACACACATACACACACACACACACACACACACACACACACACACACACACACACACACACACACATATATATATATATATATATATCTATATATATTCATTTTCAAGTATACGAAGAAAAATTCGCGCGTATCCCTTCGTTATTGTTAAGTAAATCATTGATTATTTGCCTTCGATAAACAAAATCTATATTTCTGTAACATTCTACTCTAAGCTTCTCATTTAACTACTTTTTCACCACTGATTACACTCTTTTACTTGCTTTGCGTATATTTTTAAATGCTAATAAATCTTTCAGCGATGTGTGTGTTGTGATGGTATTGTACCTTTATGCGTGTGTGTATGTGTGTGTCCGTGTGTATGTGCATGCGTGTGTCTGTTTTGGGTCTTCCTGTTTCTCCTACCTTTCAGGACTCTCTCCATATTTCGAAGTAGGAATATCTCCGAAACTTCAAAATGAGTAATTCCTACATTACAGAACTAATACCTAATAATTTTCGGCTTCAATTTATACATCATGAACGTTCGGCTGTGATTCATGGATTCCCAACTGTGAGCGAAAATCTTTTTGGGCGGTTAACGAAGTATATATATTAAAAAAGAATTAGATTTCAATTTGTTGACCTATGAAACGATATGTTTACTGTATTCTGTCATACTTAAAAATATTGTTTTATTATTATTTAAACTACAGTAAAATTTATGAAGGACGCCACTCCAACCGTGCCCTTAATTTTCATTCTATACAGCTACAAAGTGTCTCACGCTGAAGATGTGTCTGCTCCTTCTTTTGTTTGCCATAAATATTCCGACCTCCGGTTCAATGGTATCTCATTCCATTCCCTAGCACTCCCATAAAGCCCTCTGCTTCCCAGACTTCTGTGGCTTTCCATGAATTCCACTCAAAATTTTGTCTTTCCTTCTCACGCTACATTTCCTTTGTCCATCTCCTCGCCCTATAATTTTCTCTAAACCTCTCCATTTCTTTCCTAATCATTGACCCTCTTGAATATTCTTTGCTTGGCAACGCAGGTGTTAATCTAAAAATTTTCAATACGACTATTAATGGTATTAATTTTCGCGAGCAAGGTTTGCAACTCGCTGTAAACCTAGCACTTTCTTAAAATCGATAAGTGCTTTTCTCAATAAATAACTTTCTGTACCAAGCGACTAACATACATAACTTTTAGCTGAAGTCCTCGAAGTCGATAACGCTATAAATATAGGTTAAACCTCTTTTAGATAGAAAATGTCTTACGTTGACTGTGGAATTTCTCCCACTGTAAATTCTTAAGGCATAAATATTATAGTTTGAGTTCGAATATAGAAATATGCTTACTTTATGTGAAATAGTAAAGTAGCCAAAATGCTTTATACATACGTTATGTATTCGCTTGTACGGAATAACCAAAATATGAATTTTTAGCTGCTGCTGTTGCCATTTTTTAAATACAACTTTACTATTACTGAGCAGATCCAACATTAATAACGTTTAAATGCCTTTGTATATAAGATTATCTCAATTCTCAAAGCATTTTCTAATTTGAAAACTGCATTTTCTGATATGAAGAGGAGTTGACTGTTGTATGCAGCGAAACAACTGACAGCTTTAATTAGCTATTGATAGCTTTTGATTTACGAATAAGACATTTTTATGGAAAGTAACGGATTTTAATTCTTGGCCAAATTATGTATTTTCTGCAATGTTTACATTCTGTCACAATATTGCCTTCCACCATGCTCTAATATAAATGCATCATTATAATTATCATTCCATTGCAAAGCCCATTAGCTTCATATCAATTTGCAATCGCTTTACAATGTATCCATTTTAAGGTAAATATATCGGAAAACTATCTACAAAAGTTACATCTCTTTAGGAATTGCATTAGATAATTGTACATATTGTCTCACTCAAAATAGGAATGAATGTGTTTGCAACTATCCCTCAATGTTTCGATAAATTTCATTATTTAAAGAACAACAGCGTTAGGATTTTTGAAAATCCCTTCATAAAAAAAAAAAGGCGAAAGCAAACAATGAACTACCATTACGACTATTATGATATTAATTTCCCCCTCGTTCATCCAGCCATGAATCAGTTCTCTGCTTAGTTCCCTTTGACACTTTTTCTAACGCACTGGAGCTATTCTTATTTCATAGTTGGTATATGTATCGACCATTTACTCCCAGGCATCCCCAAATCATTGACGACGCTATGAACGAACCTAAATGCATTTGAGCATGGCTGCATAATTCAAAAGATTACTACTACGTCTGTGTAATTGTTGTAGTTATTATCCATAGCATGGGCGTCTTGTCCAAAATATTCCTTCGTTCTTCGAACAAAAGAATACAGTGAAATGAATCAGAATCCGCATTCAGTAGGATAATTTCACTGTAACCCTTGATGTTATTTACGTTAATCAATATGACGATGTCCTTTATAATACTGTTTTGGTCCAGGTAAAATCGTTTTTACGAAAGCAATGCATGCATAACAATTTCATGTAGAAATGTAAACAGAGACCGAATTGAAATGCTGTGAGGCATATTTTCTAAATTCAATCTATGGTATATGAATGTTCAGGTAATCACGTTTCTCATAAAGCAGTGGTTACGAACGTTTTGTGCCATAAGCTCAAAGGATATATTTCCACAATGTTCGCATCCCTGTAAAAAGTAATAACACATTTGCAAAACAAAAAATATATTAATTTTGTAATACCGAGATTGGTTTGGTTTAAATTGAACTACATACCGTGATTTTGAATTATAAAATTCTTGATGCGCTCAATAGAATATTATTTTTAAAAGTTAATAATTTTATTCTGAAGAGAATTTTAAATAAAGGGGTGCTGAAAAGTTCATGACTTTGGGTAACAGAAAATAAAGGAGACTCAGATAATTATAATTTTATTCTACATATTCCCCTCTCGAATTCACACTCTTATTGCACCGGTTCTTCGGGTTTCCTAACTCCTGTAAAAGAACTCAGAATATTGGGTCCCCAACCAGGCCTTTCGCGACACCTAAAAGCTGAGAACGTTTCAGCACCCTTTCGTACTTCTTTTTTTTTTATGCTCTGAGATACCATCCATAGTGATGATCACACTCTAGCCGGGAAGCCACAGTCTTATACAAGTATCAAAATAGGATCGAGAACAAGTTGCATAATGCGCGTCTTCTTGCCAGTTTGATTTTATCATAAACATAATTGGGTAAAATCCACGCTGTATAAATAGTGATAAATAGTGGTCCAGCTGACAAGAAATGATAGACAAGACCTTGAACTACGCCAGTCTCTATAGACCATCTATTAATATACATATGTTTTCTTCGTACTTTATCTTACAAACGGTGTAACTTAATGCCGTGCTTTACATTCAAATGTATAGGTGAAATTGAATGATAATTCGATCGCTAATCTGAGCCTATTGTTTAAGTGGTACTTATTTAATCGACTCCAAAAGGATGTAAGGCAACGCGGACCTGGGCGGAATTTGAGCGCAGCACGTAAAGACGGATTAAATGCTACTAAGCATTTTACACGGTGTGCTAACACGTCAGCCAGCTCACTGCTAAAATATTACCATCAACCTACCTTATGCTTTGATTGAATTTGAACTTTAAAACAAAATATATTTATTCTTGTTCCGTTCAATCTTGGTTTTAGTATTTTAATTTTATCTCGCACATCTTTCAATTACTACCAACATCAAACACATTATATGCGGTGAAACGGGAAATGTGTACGTCGCGAGTTGCTGAAAATATTCAAGGGAAACGCTGCCGCCAGTCACAACGAAAATGCTTCGTCATAGTGTGTTAACAGTGCTTTAGCATTTATTTCTTTACGTAGCTTTGTCATTACTTCAAATATAATGATTACAATGGTGATCAATACCAAAGTTATTGATTATTTAGATACGAAACATTTAAAGCTGTTAGAAGATGAAAAATGAGTCACTTTAACTTGCAGGCTGTATTCTTGCGAAATTAGCTAGTGTAAACCCGAATTACATAAGGAAATGTAATTAGATAGCTGAGGTTTTTAGTTAACGATTTACTCTCCTTGTAGTACGATGTACAATTTTATTATACGAGTAAATCCTGTATTCGTGTTCAAGTGACTTGCTAGAGATAGGAGCTAAATTCTCATTAGGTGCAAGAATATGCTATTCTAAAATGTGAACAACGCAATGTATAATATAGTTCTTTTGATTATGAGTGAAGACAAATTTGTCTAGAGGATGTTCCGAAATTAAGGAAACCGAAGTTTCGGGCTATAATTACTAATCAATAAATGTGACAAGATATGAAAATTATACATCATTATAAAAACGTAATGTGTCTTCTTTCTTGTTTCACACTAAATAAATTCATATTTATAAACTATATAATGGCTATAGTTCAAAATACAATTATAACCCTCCAGAAAGGAGGCGAGAGTAATACAGTTATATAGAAAAGAAGCTTAAGATTGACAGTAAGTCTCGAAAATTGTCAAGCAATTTCATGAGACTGGTTTTACTGCTGATTGACCTGGACGTGGCAGATGTATTTTGTCGACCTAATTTTTTACTACATCGTGCTGTCTTTATGATTAAAGTACATAAGAATTACCACAGTGCTTAAGTTTAAAAAATAATGAATTAGAATAGAATCTGCGCAATGAGACAAGAGCATTGGTATTTATGCTTAAACAATTCTTCTCATATTTGGGCAACAAATCAACTGCTTGTGTTTAAATATGTAGTAACTAGATTATATATATTATTGTAGGGAAAGGGACCATTGCAACGATTTGGAATCACGCTGTCTGTCAAGGGGAAGAGTACAGATACTAACACATGCTGTTATTTAGAAGTTGTAGTGATCATGAAGGACGGTATTGTATATATCATTATAAATTTTCTATTTCAACAAATTTGAAGATCACATGTTTCTTTTAATGTTTATCATCAGTATATTTACACATGAAATTGTGCCTGTTGATTGGGAAAAGACTAAATGCGCGTAAATATTCTGTAATAATGTAACGAGTGGGTGTAATAAAAATTGAATATTTGTTTTATTGCAAATTACTAATGCACTTGCAATGTGTTAAATGAAATGTATTAAACACGACCATATGAAACAAGAATTCCAAGTGTAATTGCATTTTAAGATACATTTTATTGATTTTTCACTCATTTCAGTTAAAATCTTCAAAACGTTATGAAAATACTGAACAAAACTCATTAACAAAACTCATTAAATTCTTTTGTTACGAAATAAATTTTGTTTTCATTTATTTTTATTCCATAAATATGATTTAATTTTAATTTATGAAACATCTAAATAATTGGAATAGTTGTGTTTTGAAGCCCTAGGTCTGTCTTTATTTAGAAACCTGTGTAGAAAGATGTGGGAACCATGATTGAACCTTTATATCTTTCAGCATTGCAGATGTGGTATTATGTCATTCCCATTTCAATATAATTTGGAGTAATATTAGGAATATTTTCTGCTTTTCCTTGGAGACTATGCAACGCCATAGTAGCAAACTTCTTGGTTGAATAATATCAGGATGGAAGATTATCTCTTAAAATTATAACTACCGTCAAATATAAATATGATTATCAATAGTAAACATTTGATTAAAACCATCTCATTTATCGGTCGCACCTAAGACAAACTTATTTCCAATAATATATTAATCTTAATTTCAACATTAAAATAAGTATATTTACTGATATATTTTCGTTAAGTTGTGTAAATTTTCATTTAATTATGGTAGTAGGACAGATCTGATTTCGGTGCTTTTATCGCATGAAGGAGAATCATTGTAAGTTATTAGAAAAAGCAGTCTGTCGAAACTCGCCAGTGGTATCACAGTTTGCTTTCATCAATTATTTTAGATGCCTAAGAAGTCATAAATAGTTTTGAAACCCTCGCTACATCGATCTGCGTCCTTCAGTGAGGAGAATATTTATATTGAGATCGTTGGGGTCAAAAATTGATGCGCTCGTGTGTTAAACAAAAGTACTTTGCTGAAGGGCACAGCTCAAGACCCGGTTCAGCTAGTGAATCAACGAACTTACGATCCTGATACGAGGTCAGAGACCTTTAGGTTATGTGCATTTACAGAATTAGGAAGGTTAAGGATGAAATATTACCTGCGAACCTGAAAAAACACACGCGCGCGCGCGCGCACGCACACACACACAGACATACACACACACACACACACACACACACACACACACGTGCGTATATATACTCACACGACAAAATTATTCACATTCGTATAATTATGCCTAAGATGTTATTAGTATTGAAATCATAAATACTGCATGCTACAAACAATTGATAACGTTACCCAGTCTTTATTTCGAAGTAATGCCAAAGAAAAAAATTACCTTTTCTTTCTTTTATTGGTAAGCATACACATTGATATATTTACGCATAAACAAGAATTAATCTAATAACACTTCAAACACCGAGTATTTCTGTATAAGTACGTAATATGTTGCTATGTCTAAGATTTTTAATATTTACATAATTTAGCTTTGTATGAACATTTTAATTTAGAAAAATACATACGAATTAAAAATCCAGGAAAAAATTTTGGAAAAATCGTCTCATGGAAAAATTATTTCAGTCAAACATCACCCCTCCAAATACAAAACAGGAAAATTTTCAAAAAAGCTTCAATAAATACAATAAAAATCTGATTCAGTGATATTTTCGATGATATTTAAGATATGAAAGGAAACTTTTTTTCCAACGTTTTGTATAAAATAGGATGTTATCAATGAAAATAAGATATGTATTTTTAATTAACGAGCAACTGATTAGATAATTTGGTTCGTTCTTCTTACTTTTAGTTATACAAATGAGGTATATTTTTTTTATCCTTCATTTTTGTTATCATAGACAAGATTAAAATTTATTCTCTGTGAGCTTTTCATGATCATCGTTAAGGAGGAATTGTAGGTCAAAGACACAAGAAAGTAGCAATGAAAATAGTACGTTCAGGTACATTCAGTTAGGTTAACTGAAAAGCAGAATAAATAGAGAAAAGAAATAAATTATTGCACAAATGTTGTTACCTTCCTTAACAGAAAAAGTAAACCTTTCTACTATAGGCACAAGTTTGGAAATTTCAGGGCGAGGAGTAATCGATTAGATTACTGGTTCTTAATTTATCGATCCAGAAAGGCAAAGTCAATCTCGGCGGGATTTCAACTGAGAACATAGCGACGGGTGAACTACCGCTAAGCATTTTGCGCGGCTTATTGGTAGACAAGATAATAGCCTACCCGCCTTATTCGTAGACAAAATAATATTGGTAGACAAAATAATAGCCTACCCGCCTTATTGGTAGACAAAATAATAGCCTACCCGCCTTATTGGTAGACAAAATAATAGCCTACCCGCCTTATTGGTAGACAAAATAATAGTCTAGTAGGAGAATATTCGAATATGCACATGTATCTAATTAACATATTAAGGACATATCACTCACATGAAATACTAATTGATGAATGCAAAAGACTTATATGTACCTATGTATATATGTGTGTATGTATGTAATTATTCAGTTTTATTTCAAGATATTTTGCAAATAGAGAAAGAGCCGGTTTCTAAACTACATCTAAGGTTGTATGTATATATGTATTATGTATGTATGTACGTACATACGTATGTATGTATGCTTGCAGTCATGCTTGCATGCCAGCATATGTGCATGACAGCGTGTGTAGTAGCAACTAGGTATGCGGATACTTTAATAGAGAGTGTGTTTATTCAATTGCAAAGATGGTATTGGCTTCAATAATCCTTTGCATGTATGATATTCTTGGACATCATCATCTTATTTGTATGATAAACTTGAAGAAAGAATACATTCCTATAGATATTCTAACTAGCAAACAATAAATAATATTTAATTGTTCATGATTCAGACAGTAGTATGACTTTATGTCTATCTATCTATCTATCTATCTATCTATCTATCTATCTATCTATCTATCTATCTATCTATCTATCTATCTGTATCAATCTGTCTATTTGTTTGTCTGTCTTTTTTCTTTCTATTGTATTTATAATACTTGTGCATTAGCAACATTAATTTAGAGAGTATTTAATACAAAGTCCTGAATTATTAATTAAACTTCAATGTTGCATAATACAAACGTGTGGAACAAAAGAAGAAACAGGTGGTTGTTTGCATTTGCAAGTCTTATACAAAGACCACCATTAGTTTGGATAAGTTTCTTTGACGTACGCAAAATAAGAATGTGGCTATTCGGGAGTGAGTATTTGTCTAAGAAGGAAATAAAATTTCGCCTGAATACAAATATGTTAAGATTGTATAGAAATATATAATGTCTTTATGTACATGCATAATTTACACGAAATATTAATATGTTTCATGTAACTGCATAATTTACGAATTAATATTATTAATGTGCATCAAGAAATAACGCGACCATTAAGAGTAATATCGCAATGCGAATTATAAACTACTTGAAAATATTTAATTAAAATCTGGGCGATATACTACAATAGATTTTAGTTTCGTTAGTTATGTTAGCATTCGAGGAACATAGTGAATGCAATCAACATCAATGTAATCGTACATCGATGTTTAACTAGAACTAGTAGGATTCGTAATCTCCAGACGAAACAATTATGTCTGAGAAAGGGAAAGAAACATTTGAGAGACAGAAACACATAGAAAATGGAAGAGAGAACAGTATATTATATCAGTCACAGAAATGGTTTGATCACAAAAATATTATCAAAGAGATCTGCGGTCATATTTGGTTTGTACATTTCTATATCTAGAATTACGTGACTGTCTTTACTTCTCAAATCACATGAGGTAGATATAGAGAAAAAGAGCGGGATGGAAGCACAGTATGATCTGATGGAGGTTTCTTCTGGCATAACGTGTATCATCAAATGTGGACAAATTTAAATTCTGATTCCTTTGATGTATGTGTAAATCCAACAAAGGGCAATGGAGTGAGCATTTCTTTTTATTACACTATTCTGCATGAAAACCTGACCAGTAGATGAGGTAAATGCTGTAAACTCCAGAGTTAACACACGAAATAACACACACACACACACACACACAAACACACACACACACACACACACACACACATACACACACACTCATATATGTATATACATATATGATGATTGCCACTACTTTACAGAAGAAGCCATCTTTTCAATTAATAAATAGTGTCATGAGATCTTATATGACTGGCAAGTCCTGCTCTTGACAAACTGAATCTACTGCGGATCTTATAACATTTTTAAGTAGAAAAGTGCCTGGAATTGTAGTTAAGTTCTGTCTAAGAAGCGCTCATTTCAAGATAGCTTCAAAGGCTTTACATCTCTTTTAGATCATATGTTTCCAAACCAAATCGATCTTGCGTCATCTGCTCCCAGTCTTCAACTTTCACATTAAGAGCCTCAAGGTTGCTTTTGACAGCTTCCCTAAAACGTTTCTTCCGTTTATGTCACGAACGTTTGCCGCGCTGCAACTCCCTGTAAAACAACTGCTTTGACAACCTGTCATCCTGCATCCTAGCAAGGGGCTCACTCTAACGCACCTTATTGCCTATGAGGATCATTTCAATACTGAAGAACAACGGTGTCTGGTGTTAAAGACACACACACACACACACACACAGACACACACACACACACACACACACACACACACAAATAAACACACACATATATATAAATACATATACACTAATTCTCTCTTTCTCTCTCTCTCTCTCACACACACAGACACACACATACAGAGACACACACACACACACTCAAACACACACACACACGCACACACACACACACACACATATATATATATATATATATGTGTGTGTCTCAAATGAAAGACAAAAGATGGAATATACGAGAATTTATTATTAATCACGACAATTGTTTCGACACATCTAGCGTCGATTCCTCTCGTGAGACGCTCAACAACTGGTTCAAGAGCATCCGGTGGCGCAGATGCATCTCGTCAGGAGATAAATAAATAAAAACAACTCCTTAAAATGACTGTTCCACAATGTAAGCTACCAGGTGTAAACCATCCGTTTTATTATCAATCATATATATATATATATATATATATATATATATATATATATATATATATATATATATATATATATATATATATATAGTTTTAGGGAAAATAACCAATTTTCAAGAACTCATCGATGAAAATCCACTATCACATATAGAAAAATTAATAATTAAAAGCACAATAAATGAGTATAATATAAAGTAAAGTAAATATCATAAGATAAATATAATATAATATAATATTATATTATATTTATCTTATGATATTTACTTTACTTTATATTATACTCATTTATTGTGCTTTTAATTATTAATTTTTCTATATGTGATAGTGGATTTTCATCGATGAGTTCTTGAAATTGGTTATTTTCCCTAAAACTATATATATATTTTATATATACTTTATCTATAAGGCTCAATTTAATTTTAATTTTTTATAAATTGATTTGAATTGAGTTTTTTACGTGTAATTTTGGATTTTGTCCCTAATAATATTATATATATATATATATATATATATATATATATATAGAGAGAGAGAGAGAGAGAGATACAGATATAGATATAGATATATATATATACACTGAAGCTCTTATATACTAATAATAAATCAAACATATCTTGACAAGGTATAGGCGTTTCAATTTACATCATTATATATAAATGACTTGCATTTATGCGCCCTCGATTTCTGAACAAAACTGTGTTTCTTATTTTAATATTTATTTCGACGCCTTGCATTGAATTGTTATGTGAACTTCACCAGAAACGCAGGCACGTGAAGATAGCTCCTCCCCTTCCATTAATTTTTAGCGTAACACGACATCCGATCATTTCATATTTTAACATATGAATAAATTCGATAACGATGAATAAATTATAAATGAAACGCATTTCAATACATGTGCTCCGATTATCACTTTTCAAATTCTTACTTCAGCAAATCTTTAACAATATTTCAAGGAGATTCCACGTTCTATGGAGGTCCGACAGCGCAATAGAAAAGCGATGTCATTTTACAGAACGACGATTTACGCAACAACTGCTTAACCTTTTAATATTCTGTGAAATATCTCTGCATGCTACCATGTGTGAGGTAGTCTTCTTTTCAAAAGTGTATTAACGCTTTAAAAATTAATCATAAAAATGAAAATGGATAAATAAAGTGTGCGTGTATTGTAAGAAGATTGCTTCCCTAATACATGATTCAGAGTTCAGTTCTATTGCGTGGCACCTTGGACGAGTGCCTTCTACAATAGCCGCGGGCCGACCGAAAGCATGTAAGTGGACATGGTAGACGAAAACTGAAAGAGGCCTGTCGTATGTATATATATATATATATATATATATATATATATATATATATATATATATATATATATATATATGTATATATATATATATATATATATATATATATATATATATATATATATAAAGAGAGAGAGAGAGAGAAAAGAGAGAGAGAGAGAGAGAGAGAGAGAGAGAAAGAGAGATGTATGGGGTGGGGGTGTCGTTGTTTCCCGGCTTTTCCCCACTCCACACCGGATGACAACCACTGCTAGTTTGTATACATCCCCGTAACTTAGCAGTTCGGCAAAAGAATCCGATAGAATAAGTACGAGGCTTTAAAACGTAATATGTAGTTGGGTAGATACATATGACTACAAGATTTTCTAGGCGTGCTCCAGCGAGACCTCAGTCTAATGAAGTATATTACAAATACGTTCATAATATTATTATGATCGCTTTCGACATTGGCAATGCCTCATCAGTATTCGGTTGTTGAAACCACAGAATTACTTGCTCCCCGAATTCAATGGTTTTTGCATTGAATGTTTAAATGTACCTGTAGATTTATTCACATGTAGAATGCATCGCAACACTACCTTTGAAATGATGCGTATAATTCGAATGTTGGACATCAGCAGAGATTACATGGGAACAACTTCACTTACAATGTGTGGATCAATATAAAGATATAGGATTAGCACTTGTCCAAAAGGCAAGCGAAGGGGATGAAGCTAGAATTCATTACTCCGAACTGCGAAGCGAAAATTTGTTTTACCATTTGTTTATATATTTCTGTGCATGCGTGAGTGCGTGCGTATATAAGTGGATATTTTTTATTGATATTTAACAGAAGTAACAGTGACTGAAGGGTCGAGAATTTCGTCCGTAAACACTTAGCTTGTTAAGTTCTAACAACAACACTCGCAGTCCTCGAGTCAGTCTGTTACGTTTGCTACCAATCTATCTATCTATCTATCTATCTATCTATCTATCTATCTATCTATCTATCTATCTATCTATCTATCTATATGTTTATTTATCTATCTATCTATTTGTGTGTACGTGTGTAATCATTTTCTTACTTCTATTTTTCTTCCATACGTCCTCAAACCACAACTTGTACAATCAATAAAACCAAAGGAAAATAAATCATCGGAAATAAAAATAAACATAACATGAAATATAGAAAAGTAAGGGAATGGACAGAGGAAAATATAAGTAAAATAAGAAGGATATCTTGTTACCGTTGAATAAATGGAGAGAAATTTACTCTACCAGCCTATTT
Organism: Octopus bimaculoides; assembly: GCF_046866305.1. Taxonomy (NCBI): domain Eukaryota; kingdom Metazoa; phylum Mollusca; class Cephalopoda; order Octopoda; family Octopodidae; genus Octopus; species Octopus bimaculoides. Next base: position 64,629,755 of record NC_142935.1, read on the forward strand.
AAAGAATAATATATTAACGTTACGATTGTCGCTGTACAAATTATACCTAGTCCTATAATTTAGCACTGTATGTAGTCTCAGTCTTACTGTTAATATTATTATTATATATATATATATATATATATATATATATAATAATAATATATATATATATATATATATATAGAGAGAGAGAGAGAGAGAGACTGATTGATTGACCGACTGATATTCATTTGTTAAATACGTCCAAAGCCGTGCATGACATATTGTCTGTTATCCTAGTCTACAACCCTATCCATTGCCCATCCCTGGTCCTCTTTGAATTTTACCACGTTGTAAATATAACATTTAATGAACAGAAATATTCTTAACATTATGATTAGCTTGTTACCTCTAAGGGAATGAATGACTGCTTATTTGTTCTCATATCGAATCGATTGCATACGTGTGAGGACTTGACAGGAAGTCATTAGGAGTCTTAGAGTTGATATAGTGTAGAAATGAATATAACTGATTAGCACTTATCGTACACACCGCACCTAACTAATATGTTTTACTGATTTGAATATATATTTCGAAGGAATTATAGAGTTTTTGAAAAGGAAAATACAACGAATTTGCAGAGGGTACACATATATACACACTCGACCCTGGTTGACCATATGCTACCACAAAGCCTAAACTCTACTTTTATGTCCTTCTCCTTGCTTAGTTATCCTTTATTTGCAAAAACCTCCCACCCTCTTCCTCAGTTTTTCAACTCCTCCGTATAGAAGCCAATTCCCACAGGGGGCCCCCAACAATTTTTCTTCACCGCATTTCTCTTTTGTCTTTAATGATGAAGAACTATGTCCGAAACATCAGGCCCTTTTTCTCTTTTTTTTCAAGCGTGAAACTTGTTCCACATTTTTCAAAACTTACCCCTTGTGTGTTTCTTTAGTTTGTGAACATGTGTGTTCACACACATGAGAGCCCGCATATGCGTAAACACACACAGACACAGACACACAAACACACACACACAGACACACACACACACACACACACACACGCCCACGCATACACGTGCACATAATGCCAGAGAAATATAGAGAGAAATGCTGGCTTTAAATGAAAACCGTTTGTAGATAGAATAAAAATAGAACGATTGTCTTCTAGTTGCAGAATGGAGATTTTGAAAGAATGGTGTTAGATTTGTCATGGGACAACTCTTATTTGTATGTTTGCAGAAGTTAGGCGCGTTTATGTGACTTTTGCATGTGTGTGTGTGTGTGTGTGTGTGGTTGAGTTGAGAGATATAAATAGATAGACTGATAGCTATTGAGGCATATTTACATGTAAAGAAATCAAGAGCTAAGAGAATGAGAAAGATATGTGAGAATGAAAGACACAAAGATACTCGAATACGAAAAATGTGTAGAGAAAAGGAAGACATGTGATATATATAGACATGAACAAATTGAGAGAGAAAGAGAGGCAACGGAGGAGGGAAAGAAAATAGTCTGTAATATGGTTCCCAGGTAGAAAACAGACAGCTAAATAGTGTGGTAGAATACATAACTGAGAGAGAGAGAGGGAGAGACAGAGAGAGTGGTAGAGTGAGGTAGAGAAAGAGAGAGAGAGAGAGAGAGAGAGAGAGAGAGAAAGATAGAGAGAGAGAGATAGAGAGAGAGAGAGAGAGAGAGAGAGGGGGAAGCAAAGAGAAAAAGGAGCCGGTAATAAGAAGACAAAGTAATATAAAGCTGGAAATATAAAAAAAATAGCGCTATTATTTATGTGTAAGTTAACGTGCATGAACACATATGCATGGGTGTGATGGGTTGAGAAAGTGTAACCGAATATTTTTTTCTTTTTTTCTTTTTTCTGTGACAATTTTGAATGAAACAATTAATTTCTTTAGGGAGATATCCGGAAAATCATCACGTTTGTTGATGCTCTAAGCGGCAACATTCTAGTTTTGAACAGTTCAGTATATGATTAACTACATATTTTGTGCGATTGTGTCGGGTAGAATTGAAAAAGCGAATAAAAAGGGGTAATTATGGTGGAATGAAAAAAAAAATATTAACAACAACCGAAAAATTATCTCCATAAACATTAAATAAAATCACAATAAAACAAATAAAAAGCAATAAAGAAACAATCCGCAAACAAATATGTTTATTTATCTATTTATGTATTTGTTGATTTATTTTCATTGCCGAAAAGAACTTTCGTCAACACAGTCGGTTTCTTCTCGTAGTTTCTGTAATTTTTCTCTCCTTATTCTCCCTCCCACTTTTTCATACTCTGATGCAATATATATATCTCTGGAACCCTAGGTCTACATACATATATACGTTCACATGAATATATATAATAATGTACATGCATAATATATATATATATATATATATATATATATATATATATATATATGTATGTATATATATATACATCCATAAATGTCTCTTCGACACTCTCTTCCGTCTCCTTTCTACTACCACGAGCTGTACTCTTTTCTCTCGTTATTTAAAATAGCTCTTTATTTCACACACACTCATATTTTCTTTTCACACCTCCGTTATTTTCATCACTGGTGATGATTTTTAACAATAGTGTTCTATAGTTGCTTTTCGTTTTTGTTCTTTTCTTTAGAAAAAGCAAAATACTTATTTATTTAGCTGTTGCGATGGTTGTTTTAAACACCAGCTATTCCCATGTTTCTTTGCCATATTGTTTTGTGAATTTTCCTCCTATTCTAATACTAATGTTTCCTAAACGCTACATCTTCATCGCATTTTGCGTCTTAATCGCCGTCTTTGTTTTTGATTCTTTCGTTTTGTGTTAGCGTTTTTGCTGCAGCTGCTCTAGCTGCTGTGATTTCGTTGTTGCTATTGTTGCACACGTTGTGGTGTGGGTCTAAATTCTCATAGGATGGAAGACATTTTGAACAGATTTTTTTCATATGATTTATATTTTTGGTTTGTTTTCAAATTCCCGGCGGATAAGAACAAATTTTCACATATTTCACTGATATTCCAATGGCTATATAGAAACGCATCTTCATCACCATCGCCATCACGATCAATCATTGTCAGCATTATCTTTTTATCATCAACATCATCATCATGAATGCAGTCATCAGCATGATCCTCAACACCACCATTGTTTTCACGCTCTCACCGATAGCCGGCAATACCACCAGCGCCATTAACTTCATCATCAGTATCACCATAAACTTCAACACCATCATTATCATTATCAGCATTAAAAGAGCAGACTCACAACTACCACCACTATCGCAAATGTCATTATCAACACCATTATCATGATTATTATCATTATCGTAGTCAAAGCCATCATTAATATTATCGCTGATATTTTTTTTTATTTACCAACCGTATTTCCCCAATAATATTGGGACCAGCTCCGTTAAAATATGCAGCGAGAAATATTAGACAATATCACTCTAGAGAAGGCAGACCTGTCAGAAAATCCATTCTTTCTGCTTTCCAATAACTATTTGTCTTCACCGATTTACAAAACACCTTTCCTTTATAGATATCGTGATAGTACAATGAAAAGGCTCCTTATGCAGTATAAAACCAAATACCTTAGTCATAACTATCAGTCCTTCTGTTCTCTTTTTCTCCTCTCTCCAAGAAACGCTGCATTTCACTAGCTCCCTTGTCACAAACCAGATTTAATATTTCAAATCCATTCTAAACTTCGTTCTGTTAATAGCTAAACAATTGTCTTATTGTGGAGAAATGATAATTTAACTGCAAAATACACAAAGGTATATCCTTATATTACTTTTACTGAGTCTATACAAATGGAATCTCGTTATTGAGATAGTCGTAGCTTTCAGATATTTCTATAGTCCATTATGTCGCAGATATCTACCAAAGATATTAAAATTTCAATGTAATTGTCTTCTTTTCTACAGCAATAGATGTTGAAGTCTCAAATAATATTTAATGATTTCGATTTCAAAATACTTTTTAGAAATTTACTTATATAGATAATACTTAAATATCAACGAAATGCATTGCATATTGAATAGCGTCCCTTTAACAACTAGCATCACTAAAAGATTTATTCATTCTCCTTCTATAAATTAGTACTAACCAGACACTATTTTCATCCAACTGACAATAAGCTCCTCCCAAAATGTGTGAGCCTCTTAGATATTATGTTGCATGGACCATGTTTCAGCTATAATTCATTCTAATCAATGAAGACAAACGGTAGAAGGTATTACAATGTCTTATGGCTTAGAAATATTGGTTCTGGATCTATTCGCATACACAATTTCTCATCATTCGATAGATACGTATCGTTTTCGATTGTTATATTTGATATAAATAGCATGAACTCTATAAACCCTCCCATGTACATTCAATGAAATAATAGGCTGCATAGATGCTTTTTTTTAAAAAATGAAATAAGTGTAGAACTTTAATAAATGAAACGATAACAATACATAAACCATGAATAATAATGCATGAACACAAAAAATAAAATGATGCCATTAATAAACGTATCAATACTATACCAGTACATAAAACATTTCCAACAATCTAAGAAAATAGACCTCGAGCTCAATTATGCAAAACCATCTACGGTATGAATTAAACACTGTGACGCTCCTTAAAAACCATATATATAGCGAGGAAATACATTATATAGCAGCCAATCCCTAACACATAAAATATGGTGCAATTAATAAGAAAACATAACAATTTTATTTCAATGAATAAATGCAACATCCACTCCTATACGCTACAGGTAAAATACAAGCACGTTCTTACAATTACCAATGAAACAACAGAGATAAGAACACTCAGAGAACGCAAACTTCCGCCAAAGCAACACCGACTTCTTCTCAACAATTAACCGGAGATGATTTTTAAATTAGAGAATAAATGAAATAAACTCGACTGTTCTCACAAACGATAATACTAAAAATGAACCCGACCGCTCTCAAAAAAAAAAAAATATGTAGAAAAAAAAAAGGTAAAATAATCCAGAACCCTTGTCCGGTACATGATCAATTCCAATAGTAGTCATGAAATGTGAAGGTAGGACCTGCGGGTCATGTTTGTAATACTTGCGTGTGTTTGTCGTCTGCAGTGGGGACAGGGACAGTTTTCTCTATGGAGAACTTTCTTAAGTCTCCACTGATATAGAGTCTTTACGACCATTAAGGTCTATAGTGAAAAATTCATCTGTTCATGAAGGAAAGCGGAGAGCACCAGGGTACGGTGCTGTTAACCTAATCAGTTCGTGCCTGTCACGAGACCAAAGATCCCTGAAAGTTTCATCGGAAATCGTCCTGAGGTTCTTGAGATATCTTGTCCACGGACAAACAAACAAACAAATAAGACTGAAAACAATACCGCTGCCTTCGCTAAAGCGGAGTTATTAAAGAGTGTATTGAAAAGCGCTTAAAAGCAATTGGTGGCAAACATTTTAATTAAAAACATTAACAAGACATGATATTAATAATATTGGTTCTAAACTTTGGCACAAGTGCTCAACTGGCGTTTATTTTATCGGTATCGAAAGGATAACAAGCAAAGTCGACCTCGGCAGAATTTGAGCGCAACATAGACGACAGGCCCCTAGGCATTTTACCCGGTCTTCAAACGATTCTATCAGCTCGCCGCCTGACTTAGAATAATCCTTTCTACTAAAGGCACAAGGTTTGAAATTTTGAGGGACTAGTCAATCACATCGCCCTCGGTGTTTCACTGCTACTTAATTTATCGACGCCGAAAGGATGAAAGTCAGCGTCAACGTCGGCGGAATTTGAACACAGAACGTAAGTATAATACGTGAGTAGTTTCAAGAAGGAAACGATATCATGGTGACAAGTAACTCATTGAAATATATAAGCACACTTACGAGATTTTTATCATTTCAGAGAATACCAATGGATTTATAACAACATCAATTTTAAACACATAGATTAGAAATAACACTGAGCACCTAAATCCAAATACATTAAGACATATAATCCAGAATATTATGTTGGCAGAATAGTTTAAGAAAATCATGAACGAAACGAGCAAGAGAAAGAGAGAGGGAGAGATAAAATCCGATGTAAATAGACAGAAGGAAAGAGAAAGATAGTGAAAGAAATTACTGTAGCATCAGCATCATTGACAAACTTAACTATCACTATGTTTAGCAACCGGAAGGATTATGAAATTAATTAAGTCCAAAATTACTGGTTAATGAGGCAAAACAGTTAATCAATAAACATTGCACAGCAGGTATGGTAATCAAGAATTAATACAGAGACCAGAGAGACCAGAATTTCCCCTTGACAAGCTACCCGAGCAGAAAATATCTGATCTCTTCAACTGAAGGGTAACTGTTCCGATAAAACTACTGATCGAAAAAGTGTGTTCCAAACATACATTGAAATTGTATTTCTAAAATGACAGCTATGAAACGAGGAATATAACAAATATGTTCCAAGAGGACCTGAACTACTGAGAAAAAGAGAAACAAACCTGTAATAAAGTTATGTCTTGGTTGTCAAAAGGAGTTAAAATCTATTGATAGTATACAGGACTCATTAAAATAGTATTTCAACTATGTTCAAATGTTAAGAGAAAATGGGAGGCATTTTGAAATGGAGCCTAATACAATATGACAATGCACGATGAAAACGAAATATATCATATCAACTATCTTCCTGTGCAGCTTCCGATCGAAATTGTAATGTTTTCCCTTCATCTAAATTTCTTTCAAACGTCTTCTCCGTTTGGCTGATAGATATGAAATTATATGAAACATCATATTTTGATAGTGGACCACCATAAAGAGGAAACTGGATTCAGTGGTGAATTTAAACACAAAATGCATAAAATTAAATCATTGGTTGACAGACATTTTTGCTTCATTGTGCAATTGACATAATTTAGAATTAGATGGCGGTGGTGAGCTGGCAGATTGGTTAACACTTCGGGTAAAATGAATAGCAGTATTTCTTCCGACTTTTTACCTTCTCAGTTCGAATACCATCGATGTCATATTTGTCTTTCATCCTTTAGCGCTCAATGAAATAAATACCATTTGAGCACTGGCATCGATGTAACCGACTACACCTCCTCCAGCAAAATTTCAGGTGTAGGCTTAGGGTTGCTCAAAGGGGAAAGAATTTCCTCTACTCAGATCTATCTGAATCTGAGGTATCATAAGGCCGGACTTTCATTCGGTTTCCGTGGAGTACCACTGAAGTGTAAACTAATCGCACTGACCAGGATGCCAGTGCACCACAGGGTGTCTCTCCCGCTATTACTGGAGCACGTTTGTATCAGAACGGAATGGCGCAACGTGAAATGAAATGTTTTACAAAACAACACAACGCACTGTCCTATCCAAGAATCGAAAGGACAAACTTACGATTCTAAGTACAACAGCCTCACCACTCTATATCAACATAGAAAGTTAAAAATTACTGGTATGCGTCGCTTGGAAAGTTAAAATTTACTCATGCACATTGGATGGATTCTACAATATTGGTAGATTTAATACGGAAAGTTAAAATCCAGTGATATTCCTTTAATGTAAATTTGAATATTATTCACACAATTTGCATCTTAAATTAAATATTACTGAGGCACATGCCTTCCAAACTAATATAAAAAAACAAATTCCTGGCACAATTGACGTATAAATTTAAATATTGACATAATTTGCATAGTAAATTTAAAATTACTGAGGCATACAGTATAGAATTTATAATCCACTGCTGCTCTTTGAATGGAAAGTTGAAAATTATAGGAACATTTCTCTTGAAAATAGTTAAAAATGCTTTATAAAATGTTACGTTCTAGAGCTGCGACCCTTTAAAAATGCTGTTACACTTCATATGGAATAATAAAAGTAATGAAAATAATGAAAACCTTCCTATTGAATTTTTTAAACATTCGGTATAGAAAGTGAAATGTAGCCGGCGTACTACGCATGAAAAGTGAAATACTGCTGACGCATTTTGCATGGAAATAGACTAGCCCACTTTCAATGGCAAATTAAATATTACGGTTGCATTTAACATGATAAGTTAAAAATTACCGACACGCTTAGCATAGAAACTTACAAAATAGAAGTATTGTTCTCGTAGGAAGTTAAAAATTAATGACATATTTAATTAATCGTCATTTTGCATAGAAAGTTAAAAGTTGATGAAATACTTCGTTTGGGAATTGTCAAGCATGAAAGGTCTGGAAGTTGTAAAACACGAAACGTTAGAAAGATACATTAGAATTATAAATGTATTGAGAATATGATAAAATAAACTATTTCTTAACTTGTGTTATTAATCATAGATGAGCAGGATTTTACCCGGCGTGCTAACGATTCTGCCAGCTCGCCGTCATAATACAAATAATCCTTTCTACTAAAAGCACAAGGTCTGAAATTTTGAAAGAGAGGACTAATCTATTCATCGACCTCAGGAACAGGCCGTTTCAGTAACATGGAGTGTTCTTGAAGATACGCTGTATGATTATGCGTTGCACAGGAAGATCTTCCCGAACGTAATTTCTCCGTAACCGTAAGATTTTTTTTTTTTATAACAGCACGAAAAAATACTCCTTCTACTGCCCTAATTTGGTGCGATAGTCCGTTTCAAGACCCATTGTCTATACATGGTTGGCCAAAAATCATCTGATAGTAAACCAAAACCATTTAATTCCAAGATTAAAACAAAAATTATTTCATGAGATTTCGTTAATAAATAGACAAATGTTGAGAAAAGAAAACGGTTATTTTAACTCACAGCATTCTAGTTTTAAATATTCATAATTGGAATAAATAAATAAATCTGAATGTTAAGTATTTCTGGAATCTGGCTTTACTGTTGGGTGACGTATCACCAACCCTGTTCCATTACATGTCGTGTGTTTTACAGATTTCTATCCCTTGGAAAAGTATGTGTTGTCTGTCAGACAAAAACAGATTCTGAAAACCGGTAAATAGCATTAGTGCATTTAGGATCAAATTTTAGACATATATCAGAAATACAAAACTTGCAGTGTGCTTTCACTGGAGTTAGAGAAATAAATCAAAACTACTCCGAAAGATATTAATTACAGTTGAAAATATTTTAGATTTAAACAGCAAAATCAGTGAATCCGATAAGATCTAACATTGAAATTACTTACGAATATATGAATCTCCAGTATGACAGTATATAGAAAAGGAATTAGAACATTATAAAATTGTTCTGAAGTTGTATCGGGAATAATATTAGAAAATGTATCATATGATGAAAATAAGAATATAAGTATAAATAGGTTAGCCATCTCAGATTCAATATAATAAATTGAAAGTTAATACTAGAAATAAGATTATAGCGATAAATATACTAGACATCCTGGTCATAAAGTACATCTTCAATATAATAAATTGGAAGTTAATGAAGTGTAAAATAAAGGCCTGCTAGGAAAACTAGAAAACTAATATCTGTATTCTTAACACAAATACTGTATGGAATATATCATTATTACACACAGGTAGGAGAAATGCATATACAGAGAAATATTTGAGAGTAACCTCATTGGATCAAGGAAAATACTTAGATGTTAGAAACGGTAGACTGATTGGAATAATTGCGTAACATGAAAGAAAACAGTTTTATCGATGTATATAAGCAGAGAATGAATTACAAACATGATACAATGTACACAACAGTAAAAGGAAGAAAAAAAACATATTTAGATGAAGAAAAAATACACAACAGAATTACATACGGAAGAATAAAACGTAACATCAAAAGCGGGAGTAGAATTCTAGAATATTATAAAAAAGAAATGGATAAACAACCAAATATCCATGGTTAGTTGTCTGCAAGAGTGGATAGAGACAAAGTGAAAGTTACCAATGAAAGGAAAAAAAAAACAGCTTGAAACGTTAAATCTGCTTTCAGACTCTCAAGTTGAATGCATTGCAGTAATTGGACTGCGGCCATACTGGAGCTCCACCATGAATGGTTTTCTTCGGAGAATTTTTTATGTCTGGTAGTTTCTGCATTACGTTCATTTGTTTTTCTTCTATGTTATGGCGATGGAAACTAACATTCGTTTTCAAGTCGTATGTGTGTGTGTATGTGGCGGGAAAACACGGATTCAAAGAGACACATACACATAAACGACGAAACTCTTCACAGCTTCCTTTTTCTAAATCCATTCATATTGCATCAATTGATCGGTGCAGGATAATGGTAGAAGACACTTGGAGATGGTACTGCGCTGCGGAATTGAACCGGAAACCACGTATCTCTAAAGTAGATTTATTAACACAAGGTGATATATAAGATGCAATGCATCTGTATCCGTGTGTTTCTCGATGTCACTGATTTTGCACCCCGTCTGTCTCTCTCTATATATATTTTGTACCTCTTCTTTCGCTCTATACATATAAAATTTAGATTCATGTGAATATGGTACTTAAGTTTAGGCACCAGTAAGTATGGTATTAAGTATGGTATTATTCATACAGTTTCAAAATAAGTCGATTAAAGTCAAAATAAGCAACAAGGATATCCAAAGTTAATGCAGTACGATCGTTTCATGCGATTCCATTTAATTAAGCAATGTGAACATTACATCAAATATAAAATGTACAGCAATCTTCAGCTGCACAAAGATATAGAATTTTAATGAAATTACATCTAAACAGAAGGACATATTTTATAATTAAGTCTAAACTTTCCAGGTTGAAAGGAAGATTACAAAAAAACATTTTGACTTAGCTTCAGTCAAAATGTTTTTTTGTATTCTTCCTTAATTAAAATCAAAATTAAAATTCGCAATGAAACAATGTAGCGATTTAACATATCCAGTCATCTGTTCTTGCTGTTACACAGACTCACACTCATGCATACGCGCGCCCGCACGAACGCTCGCTCGCGTACATGAACGCGCATGCACCACACACACACACACACACACACATATATATATATATGAGAACATTTTGTAAACAAATACACACACGTATACGTATATGCGTGAACATATTTTATAAACAAATATATATATATATATATATATATATATATATATATATATATATATATATATATATATATATATATATATTTATATAGATATGCAGGGCAGGGAATCATCAATTAGTAATAAAATTAATAATTAACAATTCTGTCGGGTAGCTCAGTATGAAAAACACATTCTTCGGTAAATAATTTATAATTATAAATATATAGGGATTGACAGTAACCTGCTTCTCCAACATACTGAGAATTCAGAAATAGCAGTCAAGGAACTACTGAAATCAGTAGTTCCTTGACTGCTATTTCTGAATTCTCAGTATGTTGGAGAAGCAGGTTACTGTCAATCCCTATATATTTATAATTATAATTATAAATTATATATATTTATATATATATATACATACAAAATTAATAAAAACACCTACTTGCAATGATATAGTTTATTTATGGGTTTAGTAAGGCTCTCATTGACTTCATGTGGACGGAATTTCTTGAACAATTATCAAGCCTGCCACATAAGATGATGAAATATGTCTCTATCTTGGATGAGAATACACTTATCACACTTTTTTCCATATTAGCGCGTGTGTGTATATATATACACGCACTATGAAAAAGAAGTAGTGACGAGTAAATCCAAATATAACTGAAATGCATTAACAGGGAAAAATAATATGACTATATTTCTAATGAGATAGTTTTACTATATGCTTTTTATAAAACCGAAGGATTTCTACTTACATTTAAGTATTTATAAAAGGATGAAGAACCAATCTATATGATAAACATCGGCTAAGTTGGATAGCCTGCTAGAGAAAGCTGAAAACAGAAACCATTCAGATAACGATTGTTGTAGACACGTATATATCTACATGATAAACATATACAGACGTACATCCGCGTATTAGCATTGTTTTGTCTCATTATTCTCATGTATTACACAAATTATCTAAAGGTGGTTTTAGCCAGTGCTATCTTACGACGATTGTAAACAATTCATCTACACGATGTTATTGTGTCCGTTGAGAGAATGAAGATATGAAATTTGCAGGTGTTTCCTTCGAATCTTCTAGTTATTTTCATCAGCAGCTGGGTACGTCGTCCACTTAATCACTTAATCACGGAAGCCCTGTCTGTAAACCCACTGTTGTGAGTTAAAATAAAATGGAGAAATCATAATGCATATTTTAATACGTTTCTAAGCAGGTAGATGACGTTAACTGGTATATTAAAGTTTTGTCTAACTATATTACACTATATCACTCTCCGCTACGATTATTAGCTCAGACTGTGTGAAACGAAACACTGGTAACACAAGTAATCTAAAGTTTGAACAAGCTGTCTAGAAATGTGTTAATATATGCAAATATATTTATCAAGTTTAATTTAAGTTTTCGTATATGCAGGTTTATTAAGGTAGGTGCTGGTAAAATCTTTGGATAAAATGCTTAGCGGCATATCTTCCGTTCCCTAACGTTTGGAGTTCAAATTCCACCACCGTTTCCACTGTCGGCTTCGCCTTTTATACTTTCGGGGTAAGAAAATTACATATTAGTCGAGTACTGGAATCGATGTGATCGACTAGACATCCCCCCATCTCCACGCACTTCACTCAGAAATTGCTGGCCTTTTGGCAATATTTGGAATAATTGTAGAGGGCGCAATTCTAGTATATTTATGAATAAGATGAGAAGGTACACCGTTGGTACTGACGTTTCAAACAAAAGGTGAAACACTTGTGTATACAGCTTTCCACTCTATCTCTTCATCCACGGGCATAGTGTATAGACAAAGCATTTACTATCGTCGTAACACACATTTTCGATTTTTGATGGTTCTAGTGAAACCATTCTTTGAATTAACGAAGCCAGACTGTTGTAGTAACAAGTAAGAAACTTCTAGAAGTTGATAATTAATCGCGGATGTTCTATCCTCCAGAAAAGATCCCTCAGACACTCGAAGTCGTTGTTCTGTATTATACTCAGACTATGGGTCGCTTATATCATCTGTCAATACTTTAAAGATTGTATTGCCTTTAAAGATTGTATTGTAAAGATTGTATGTATCATTCTATGATACATGTTTATATTTTTTATGATTCCAATCATTTATTAATTATCTGTTTAAAGACTTACGATTTATATGGGCAAAAACGCATAGCTATCCTGTATGTTGTTCACGTGAATAAGCCATACCAAACATTCACTAGAATTATTTTCAGTTCGCAAAACCGATATGTGCGACGAGTGTTGCTTGCTCGAAGCATTATGATTATTAAGTAAAATAACAAAATGGTGAAGACCGAGAGCTTCTTACAACGAGAAAAAGAAAGATTTTTAACAATTTCTATATATTTGAGACACAGAGGAACACCATCAGATAAAAAAAAAAACTGCAAATAAATTGTATTCTAAGTAAAACCAGCAATGTAATAGACTACCATTTCTTACTCCTTACTTATAATGATGGGAATTTGTGCCTGAAATATTTAAAGGTTATTAAACTTTTTCATTTTCGAATTGTAAGATGCTCTCCGTTTTTCCTGTTGTGTTATTTTACGTTTTAATACACGTGTGCATATTTATGTTTGTAATGTGTTGCATTTTGCCAGAAACACCTTTAGAATCCATCAGTGAATCGGTCCACCGAAATGTCATTACAATTTTTTCCACTGAATACTCAGTGCCAAGTTTCTGCTTATTTTCTATACTGACATAGCATTGAAATATTGTTATTTCTCTTCAATTTTATCACATTCATTCTCTTAGTATTATTTTACTTATATAAACTTTTAGATCAGTTCAAATATGTTTGGAACATATTTGACTCGTAAAATGACCATTTTCATTGCAGTTTGTTGAGAAAATTCTCACTTTAGGTAACAGGTGTTAAAACATAGACAGTTATTTTAGGGTGCCCTCTGTTGACCAATGAAAGCATTTCAAACTATTTGGCTATCACCAGCTTTAGGTACCAAGAAAGACAATCCTGAAAGGACTTTGGAAGTCATAGCTTCCCTCTAAAAAATCAGTAGAAACTATTTACTGACTTTGTGCAACACCATCAAGCTAGAACAAAATATGCAGTAAGGCGCATGAAAGAAGTATGTGAATTGAACAAACTTTTAGATCATCAGTTCAATTACATTTGGGACATATTTAATCTGTAAAAATCCCATTTTCACAGCAGTTTGCCATGGGGAAGAGAAATAGCCTTGCTCAAGATGTAGAAAAGGAATATGCTGTACTGTCCTGGTTTGATCATATTCGTGTAATTTGCTGTAAAATATTTGTGCTACTTCTTGTTTTTAAGGATGCATATTTGTTGAGTTATACTCAGGTTAAAAAAAAAAAATTTAAAAAAAAACTTTCTTAGCTGGCATTTACAGCTCGGCATTTTTCCTGCATGCGAAGAAAAGAATTAAAAATATATCGTCAGAAAACAAAGATTTCGTCTTAATTCTGTTTGGGAACACATCCAAAATGCTTCAAAAACCGCTGGGCTTTTGATACGTTCAAACGATTTTCGAAATATGATATTGATATTGAATACTACGTTACTAAGGAACAAAACCAAATAAGTTTATAAGGAGGAATTTCAGCATTATTAATAACAAATAACAAATATTTTCTACGCAATATCCGAAGCAAT
>NC_142935.1:64649398-64659398 GCF_046866305.1 Octopus bimaculoides
AAAGAGTGTAAGCAATACCAGAGAGCCTTTTTGGGGTGCTTTAATGACTCTGCCAAGACAAACATAAATATTACACCGGCCAAACGTCACCAGTTTGGCAGTGATACACTAGACTATTAAAATAATCCTAACTCTATCTTTTTCAAATATCACTCCCTGTTTTTTCCCCTTTTATTGTCCTTATATTGACTTCTCACTAAATGACTGATGTGATGTATCTAACCATATGGAAGTTGATATTAGGTGTTTCGTAGACTTTGACAATTCCTCCAATTTTGATCTATGTTTATTCGTCTGAGAGACCCTATCGTGTTAGCAAAACAATTTGTCGGACAAATGTGACGGAAAGGAGAATTATACGAAAATCGAAAACATTGTCCAAAATATACCAGCTGAATCTATATCACCGAATGCACTCAGGAAAGAAGTTATAGAATTTAACAGTTCAACGGTTCAGGTGTACCTTACTAAATTTAATAAACGTGTACATATTTAATGCAACGATATTTAAGCATGACATTTACTAAATCTATGACAATTAATCTACAATAAATTAATTAATATATAACAATTAGCGACTATTATAGCCAGGTAAATAGCGCTATAGCACTTAATATAGTGAGAGGAAACATTTCAGTTAATTAAAATTTCACCAATAGTAAGACAATTTAAACATTATACTAATAACTAATGCTGTTTTGGAAAGAAACGTGGGTGGAGAATTTAAATTGATTCCATAGAGCTTTTATATGCTTATTTCTCTTGCTAAAACTATTAGTTAAGTGTCTTTGAAAACTACGAGAAATACAGAAAATAATTATGCAAACAGAAGCTTGACTAGGAATTATGATGATAAGGAACTCATCTATGTAAAAATAAATATTGTATGATACAAATACTGAACTTACAGGATATGAAATACGTTATTTATGAAATGAAAATGTTAAGTTACACAATATTAAAAGATTATTCATTAAATCACCATCGAGAAAAACAAGCTAAATTTCGATAATTTACTCTATTAAAAACGTCTTATATAACGGTCTATTGTTGTTGTTGTTTTTTTATGAAAAACGGAGTAAATTTAATAACATTCTAATTCATTCAAGGATTCTTTGTATTGAAACTGAATGCAGTTTACACTAAATGTAATATTTTAAACGAAAAAATATTTTAAATTCAAAATTTTCATATTCTTGCCATGGAGCAAGTCAGCAAATATGAAAATAGTTAACCTTGAAAGACAATGGGCCTGATTCTGATTCTTAAGATTGCCGTACCAGCTTCAGACATGGTTCTGTTTTATCAGACCTCATCAGCAAATTACTTAATATCATTTACTACATATTTTAGATAACCAAATAATTATATTGGACTGTTTGGGAAGGATCTCTGGATAACATTATAATTTCGAAGTATGATGAAATGATAATACTAATTCATATGATTTTAATTAATTCTAATTGTTTTAATTCAAATTTCGGTGGTTATCTTCTCAAATCTTCTTAACAAGAGTTCGTCATCAAGTTAGTGAACGGTTCTTCTGAGTTTAAATTTTCATAATTCACAATTTCTAAATTCACAAAACCAGTAATCTATGATACTAAACTAACTATTAGTCAAGCTGAAGGAGTGTTTAAGTATTTTAATCACAAATAACTCTCAGCAAAGATCTTCCATGCTTAACATAGGGATTTCTCCATTTACCACTCACAATTTTTAGTCTGAGATAGATGGAGAGAGACGCTAATCGTCTTCAGCACTTCACCAGCGTATAATTAATTACACAGCAGTGATATATACCATGTCAAATTTTTGTCGATTTCAACTCAAAAATAAAAAGCGTGCAAATTAATACAGAAGAGCTTTTTCCGGCGCTGTTCCGATTTTACTACTCGTGAGCATCAATTTGTTTTCTCCAATGCTTAATGCACAGTTGCATTATTTTCATTATTATTTAAGAAAACAAAGTTTTCTGCCCAAATTCATATATTTTTATTTCAGCTATTGACATTTTCATGTTCGCTAATTTTGAAAGGTGCAAGCTGCTTTGTATTTTATTGTTGGTGTCAATATTACACATAATAAGAAGGTAGCATTAGAAGAATCATTTTCAGGCCAGGGCATTTTATCCGTCTTTACGTTCTGAGTTCAGACGTTGCCGAGGTTGACTTTTCCCAATTGAGCACTGAGGTCGATGTAATCAACTATCCCACCCTCGAAATTGCTGGCATTGTGCCAAAGTTTGAAACCAATGTTACTCATATTGAGAAGGAGGTGGTGAGCTGGCACAAGCATCAGCATGCCAGGCAAAGTACATCACAGCATTTGGTCTGAGCTTACGTTCTTAGTTCATATTCCAAAAGAGTCGCCTTAGCCTTTCATTATTTCGGAATCGATAAAATCAGTACCAGTTGAACGCTGGGGTCGATGTAATCGGCTTAGCTCCTCCATCGAAAGTGCTGGCCTCGTGCCAAAATTTATAAACTAATATTACAAATAATGGCAAACAGTGAGCTAGTAGAGTCATTGGCATGCCGCTCAAAAGGCATAGCGGCATTTTGTTAATATTTACGTTCCGAACTCAAATTCCACGGCAGTAGACTTTGCATTTCATCCTTTCGGGGTGAATATAATAAATACCAGTTGACTGCTGGTTTCGATGTAATCGTCTTATCCCCTCCCACAAAATTGCTCTTATTGTGCCAAAATCATAAGCCATTATGTTTAGTGAGATTTCTTAATTCTTTACTAAATCGTTGTTATGAATGATACGCAGTTGATACTGTCACAGCAGGAACTGTTCTTATGTAAACCTTAATCAATTTTAATTAAGCAGGCCTATGATCATCCTGATCATACCACATTGTTACTATTGAATGGGTTATATTTCCAAAAGCAGCATTCCTTTATTCAAGCTAATAGGTTAAATTATGATGATAGTGAATTGTTGCCAGAATCGTTAGAACTTCGGATAAAATGTATTTATGAGACTCAATACCAGAAATTTGATTTTGAATGTGATTTCAAATCCTGCCGAGGTCATATTTAGCTTCCATTATTCCTAGATCAATAACGTAAAGTACTTATAGGATTTGAGTTGCGACTAGACAATATATATTGATACTCTCTCAACATGCGTCATGGAGCTATAATTCACCACTAGTGCGAAGCGAACTTTGTAGACATTCCGCTGTGCTCTCATTGTATTACGTTTTATACAGTGAAAAAACAAATCTGTGACTTTGTCAGTTCTTTCTGTTACGTGTAATGGCTTTACATTGCTGATGTTATACGAGACATTTAAAAAACATAAAAAATTATTTCAATATCATAGACGTTTCTGAATCAGTGATTATTGCTTTTCATTTGTAAACAAATATTTGTTGTTTTGTTTCGTGGGTAACGTTTATAACATCTAGTTCTTCTCAAAGAAAGTAAATATAAATTCTTTTAATCTTTTAGCTTTTACTTCTTTCAGTCATTACACTGCGGCCAAGCTGGAGTATCGTCTTAAAGAATTTTCGTCGAACGAATCGTGGCATTAATACTATTCTATCGTTTATTTTCTGCTGAACCGCTAGTCAACGGAAAAGCAAAGGCAACACTGGCTGTTAAGCGGCGTGGGAGGACAGGCACAAACACCCATACACATAGATAAATCCACCATTATATATATATATATATATATATATATATATATATATATATATATATATATATATATATATATATAGTGTCCGCCATAAGTAACTATATATTTTCTTTTGCTTGTAACTTTGTGCAGAACCATTTCAAAAACGCAATCTTTTGCTCTTTTGTTAATCGGGTAGACATAATAGATACAAGACTATATCTGAAATAGGGAAGAAATAAAAATATAAGATTTCAGCTTTCTAATGACGTATGAAATAGAAAAATTGAATGAGTATCAACAAAGTTACAAAGAAAAGAAAATATATAGTTACTTATGTCGGACCCTGTATATATATATATAAATATATATACGAGGGGCCACTTAGTTTCAGTTAAACCAATCCTTTCACAAGGCTTAGGTAGGTTCAAGGTGCAACGTTGCGAGACAGAACACACAAACGTGTGGTTGGGAAGCAAACTTCTTACCTCACCACCACCGTCGCTCCATGATTTCTAACGTAGCGACAATGTAAATGTTGGAAGGGAGAAGCTCGCCAATTAAATAAACGATCGTGATAATTTTATTTATCTACCCGGAAGCAGGAACGGCAAAATTGCGCACTCTGCATTTTAATTGAGAACACACACACACACGCACACACACACACACGCGCGCACACCCACACACACACGTACGCGCACGCGCGCGTACACAAGACAAACATACACACACATACACACACACACACACACACACACACACACACATACACACAGAGGCCATAACCACATATGCGAATTCTGGTATCCACATTTTCACAGACTTCTGTTAATTTATAATTGGTTGGTCATAGACAAAAGAAAAGAAAGTTACGGGTGAGGAGTTAGTCTATGACGTGGTTCAGTACTTGATAAGTACCATATTTTAACCACCTCTCAACGGAGAATAGAAATAGCCATAGATAAATATTGCAATAATTTTGTCCGGCGATCAAACGATTCTGTCATTTAATTGTTTCAATACCAAACACTTGAGTGGTTCTTTATTTTTATCCATCTCGAAATGAAGAAAGGAAAACTATTATTGGTAGGATTTAACCTTTAGATAGTAAAGGACCACCAGGAACACATTGTCCGACGCACTATCGATTGTGTCAGTTCATGCTTTCTTTTTTTTTTATT
This sequence comes from Octopus bimaculoides, assembly GCF_046866305.1. Taxonomy (NCBI): domain Eukaryota; kingdom Metazoa; phylum Mollusca; class Cephalopoda; order Octopoda; family Octopodidae; genus Octopus; species Octopus bimaculoides. The sequence goes on from NC_142935.1 coordinate 64,654,217, forward strand.
GTTTACAGCAGTGTAAACAAAACTTTGATCAAATTTATGAAAGTGGGTATAGCATATACAACTTACCAGAGATCAAGAACTATCTAGTATTTAAGACAAAGTTTGAATATATTAGTTTCAAATTTTGACATTAGGCTAGCCATTTCGGGGTAGGTGGCATGTCTGTTACATCGCCCACAGGAAGCTACTGGTATTTCGTTTATCAAAATGTTTGGGTAGATTGAGGATTATTAATGTTCAAACGTGGAGATGGGTGCCCTAAAGACACTGATAGAATTCGTTCTAGTCAACACCAATAACAATTTTTGTACATCGTGAATATTATATACCATATAATCAAATTTGTCTTTTATTTTTCACATGGAGGGTTTGATTAGAGGTCGATTTCGCTGTTAAATCTGACTCGTCAATCAATCACATAGAAGATCCTTTCTTTAGTTCTTACTTTATATTGTTTCATTTATTTCCTTGATAATATTGGTAATTACGGAAAGAATCATGTAGGGTTTTTCTGGTTGACGTTTAATTTCCTTTTAGTCGCTTATGTTAGTTATATAGTGTTCACGATATAGTTTTGCTGTCACATAAGCCATGATTAATCGGCCACACCACCAGTATATTTTGAGGGCCTCTTTCTCTTATAAATGTGCGAGGGTGTACTGACAATTTCACGGCTTTAAGAGTATCGCGATAAGTCTGGTTGGAGACACAACCTTCAGTATTCCTTTACAAGGATTAGAAAAACAGAAGGAACCTTGGCACTATGTGTACGTACCTGAGATAAAAACTATGTTAAATAAAATAATAATTAAGTGATCCTCCTTTATTTTCTTTTACCCGAGGCCAGAAACTTTTCACCATACCCTCGTACAAATAATGTAAGTTAGTCGAAGTTTTTCCAATTCATTGTATTATACATTTAGCACAATAACCTAAATGTATTTATTGTGGAGAATGCTTCCCTGGAGAAGGTTTCTAAACAACATTGTTTATGATATTCATTTATTGCTACACACCACCTGTCGGTAAAAGTAGCTGCTCGTTTCCAGACAAGTTGACATTTTAGACAATTTCACTATAATAAAGTGGAGGCGCAATGGCCCAGTAGTTAGGGCAGCGAACTCACGGTCATAGAATCACGGTTTCTATTCCCAGACCAGGCGTTGTGAGTGTTTATTGAGCGAAAACACCTAAAGCTCCATGGGGCTCCAGCAGGGGATGGTGACGAACCCTGCTGTACTCTTTCACGACAACTTTCTCTCACTCTTACTTCCTGTTTCTGTTGTGCCTGTAATTCAAAGGGTCAGCCTTGTCACACTGTGCCACGCTGAATATCCCCTAGAACTACATTAAGGGTACACGTGTCTGTGGAGTGCTCAGCCACTTGCACGTTAATTTCATGAGCAGGCTGTTCCGTTGATGGGATCAACTAGAACTTTCGACGTCGTAAGCAACGGAGTGCCAACAACAGCAACTATAATAAAACCTCCAGATGGCTATTAGTACTGAATTTATCTCCCTTGCTATCTACTTTCTGAATTTTAAGCTCGCATAGACGGCGTTGCTCTATACATACATCTATATATATATATATATATATATATATATATATATATATATATATATATATATATATATATATATATATATATATAACAGGAATGCATTTAATATTAGTTAATATAAATTATTTTAACTCCATTTTTTAAAATATATATATATATACGTACAAACATACATATATATATATATATATATATATATATATATATATATATATATTTATATATATATATATATATATATATATATATATATATATATATATATATATATATATATATATATATATATATATATATATATATATATGTATGTATGTATTTGTAAGATTCGAAATGTATATAATTCATGAAATGCGTTGCAGCTTCTACTAACATCCTATTTTTTTTTTCTCATTTCCTTTCTGCCATTCTCTTTTAGTTTATATTATTTCTCTCATCCTTTCAAAAGAATAGTGAGTCTTGGACGACATTACTCAATATGTCCTTCAGGTATTTGTTAAATATAATATAAGGCTATGATTCGAAAAAGGATTTCAATACTACAGTTATCAGGTCTTAATGGATTCTTCCATAAATGTTTACCTTTAGCTGTTTGTTGTTGTCGTTGTTACTGATGTAGTTTTTGCTGTGATGTTGCTACTATTACAACTGTCACTGGAGCTGCAACTACTACTATTCTCTGTCGTTGATGGCTATGTCATTAGAGTCGCCGCATCTTCGTCGCCACAGTAACCAAGCGACTCTGCTGTCTCAAATAGTATATTTATCTGTCAATTCACCTTTACATTCTTTCCATCATTATATATGATTGCCCCTATCTATCTATCTATCTATCTATCTATCTATCTATCTATCTATCTATCTATCTATCTATCTATCTATCTATCTATCTATGTGCGTGTGTGTGTGTGTGCATGTATGTGTGCGTATATGTGCGTGTATTTGTGTGCGTGCCCAGTTTGTCTGCTTAGCTAAATTATTTCTCTCCCGCTCTTCCTCTGCGGGTGTGAATGTGTACAGGTGTGTGTGTGTTGGTATGTGGTTACACACATGCACTAAACAGCAAACGTACGCGGTACGCTCATATATCTATACACACACACACGCATACATGTAGACAGTAGAATGCTTGCCTGCATGTGTGTGTGTGTATATATATATATATATATATATATTTTATTTTATTTTATTTTATATTATATATTGTATATTCCATATTCTATACCCCACATTGGTTCTGCAGGAATATAAATAAAACATAAAAAACAGACAGTGTTGGAACTCTTTTAAACAAAATAATATATTCCTCTATACGCAATCATACAAAAAACCCACCTTTTTTGTATTTATTTTTACTCGCATATATATATATATATATATATATATATATATATATATATATATATATATATATATATATATATATATATATATATATATATATATATATTTATATATATATATTTATATATATATATGTATATATGTATACATACATATATACATATTTATATGCATACATATATACATATATATACATATACACGAAAAAAAAATTCTATTATTGTTTTATTCTTTAATATGTTTCAGCTTTGAGGCTGCGGCCATGCTGAGGCACTGCCACTGATATGTTTTTGTGTAGTTCTATAATTATATATGCATACATATACGTGCTTGCGTATGTATATTTATATATTTAATTGTATCCAGTTATACACGTAGTTATATTTTTTTAGTATGGGTGTGTTGAGAGAGAAAGAGAGAGAGAGGGAGAGAGAGAGAGAGAGCGTACAGGTTATGCAGACACACATACAAAATATTAAAAAATAACTAGCTAAAAAGTGATATTTTTTGGCTTCTCCGATCACAACGGAAGTCTCAGGCTAAAACATATGAAACTCCAAATGATCTTTGGCTGTAAAGCAGAACTGATCCAATGTTGTTCGAAACAGCTCGTATGCCACAGATTTCATTCACTATGCTTGGTTTGAGCCAAAGCTGAAGTAATAGTCATTAGTCGTAGATACCCCGTAGTCATACCTTCTGGTTTCAGAGTTACCGTCTGGTTTCAGAGCCACTTGTTTAAACCACACATTAATACCTGCTTCTAGAGACATTTTCAACACAAATACCAATCACACACATACATATATGGGCAAACTAGTACATACAAACACACACTTACACACACACACACACACACACACACATACCTATACACACACGCACACAAGCACTTATTGAGTTTCTTACCCTTCTCGCTCCCATCCCCCACATTCTCTATTCTTTCTGTCCGTTTTCCCTCAAATTCTCCAAAATGTTCTTTTCTGTTCTCAGCGCTTTCTGTGCACAGCTCTATAAATATTCATAGCTAACTCTATTTCTACTAATGCTACAAACTTCAGTAACTCTACTCATGTACAGCACCAGCTTTCTATATCTACATATTATAGGTATAATTTTATTTACCACCTTTTCCCTATACATAATTATATAATATAATATATATATATATATATATATATATATATAGCTCGAAACGTCAAAGACTTTCCGTATTCCCGAGCGTCATACTAATACATCCTTTTGTTATTTACACCACCTGTCCTCGCCTGTTGTTGTTTTTTCGTATATTCTCCCATATATATATATATATAATTATTTGTACTCTAGGCAGAAGGCCTTGAAACGTTTTTGGGGAAAGGTGTTAGTCGATTACGTTGAAACCAGTGCGTAACTGTTACTTATTTAATCGATCCCAAAAGGATGAAAGACAAAGTCGACCTCGATGGAATTTGAAATCAGAACGTAAAGACAGACGAAATACCGCTAAACAATTCGTCCGGCGAGCTAACGATTATGCCCGCTCGCCGCCTTTTTCCTCTATATATAACCCTTTCTACTATAGGCACAAGGCCTAAAACTTTTGGTTTATTTATCGACCCCGAAAGGATGAAAGGCAAAGTCGACCTCGGCGGAATTTGAACTCAGAAGATAAATACGAACGAAATTCCGCTAAGCATTTTGCCCTACGGGCTGCCGTTTCTTATTTCTTTATTGCTCACAAGAGGCTAAACATAGAGAGGACAAACAAGGACAGACAAAGGGCTTAACTCTATTACATCGACCTCCAATGCGTAACTGGTACTTAATTTATCGACCCCGAAAGGATGAAAGGCAAATTCGACCTCGTCGTAATTTGAACTCAGAACGTAACGGCAGACGAAATACCGCTTAGCATTTCGCCGGGTGTGCTAACGTTTCTGCCAGTCCACCGCCTTTTCCCCAATCTATAACATGACTGCTCTATTAATATTCATGACCACTTCTATTTCGCCATAATGTTATAACTTCATTATTCACCCGACTAAATCCATATATTGTTCGATTCTTTACTGATATTTGCTTTATTTCTGTTGCCCAGTTAACACATTTATGTTGTTCGTTATCAACCCGTTGACTCTCTCTTCGCCTTTATACTTCTATATACCTCTACATGTCTCTACTAGCCCAGTCTTATAGTACCCATCCTATGATTCACTATAGTATTATTATCGTTCTATTATTCGCTCTATTATTATGTCATATTATGTGCAGTGCTCTGTAACAGAGTTATT
>NC_142935.1:64664398-64679398 GCF_046866305.1 Octopus bimaculoides
TGCCAGCGCCACCGCCACCGCCACCGGTCACACCACATCACAGCCATACTCGCCGATGAGAATTCTGCTACGTGGTCACTCGGCTTGTTAGAAATAACAACCACATCACCGCACTTAATTGTTTTTCTGCCAGTTTAGAAAAGTACTTATTGGATAACATGGAAATGGGTCCAACTTATAGTGCATATAGCGAGACTGGTCATGGACGGACAGCCTGTGAGTATGAGGCCAGTTAAATGAGGGTCACTCTGAAGGTGAACTAAACAACATTAGCCAGGAACATTATGAAATGTTGCAAAGCATGGCCGTAGTTTAATGAGTGAAAGAAGTAAAAGATAAAAGATGACCACATGAACACAACTACAAACAACCTCAACAGCACAAACAACCACAATACCAACAACATTACCATTACCACCACCCTTCCTATCACAATCACAACACGCCACACCCGACCGCATCATGACCGAAACCAGCACGATCTCATCACACATACCCACGCCGTGTGGACACACGGTGTATTCCAAAGTGCAAATTCAATTCTACCATTTTAGCGAAGAACGTATTCCATAAAAAGAGGTATTCTCTGGGTAGAAGAAATCGACAGAGTAGTCACGGCTGGAAACTTTTATTATCCTAAGGGTGACTATATTTCCTTTGATCTGAAGTTAGTAAAACAGCTACCATGACCACAGGTACGCAACAACAATCAGCGCCAGTAGCAACAGAATAAATGCTACTACCACCAGCAAATGTATACCGCTATAGCCATCACTGCCATCACCACCATCACCGCAAACACCAACGCAATAATCTTTTCACTATCGCGGGTGTAGCGTCGCAAATCACCCCCGCGATAGGTGAAAATCCGCGAAGTAGAAATATTACTTTACTTTATATATTTTTATTTTACTACTTTTATAATTTCTATATATTTATCCTATTATAAATGCAAAACAGCACTACAAGCTCGCCGCCCAAGTTTCGATTTCCATACAATATGTGCGATTCTTTGTTTACTCATCTACGGTACACTACGTATTTTCTTTTAATATATTTTAATTAATGTGTTATACTGTGCAGTACTGTATTTCTATTTTTATTTCTTAATTCACTCATTTTTAGGCGTGAAAATGCTTATTTTACCGCAGAAATAATTAAAATCTAAAATAATATAAATACCTATTGGCCGCAGAAACCCGTGATAAACTGAGGAGTCCGCCATGTATGTTTACATATATTAGCCAGAAAAATCCGCGACGTACTGAGGGCGCGATAGGTGAACTGCGATATGGCGAGTGATGACTGTACCACCACCATCACTACAATAATCACAGGAAATGCAACACACGATCCCTCTAAAACAAGCAACACGACTGCAACGTCACAGCGACTTCCCATCTCTCGATAACGTCATCACCAGCACCAGCATCACTAACTCCAGATGCCACCACCAACAGCAACACCAACCTCCAACACCAACACCGACACAATTTCCAGACTGCATCATCACTACCACTACTACCATCACAGACTTCCCTTGCCACATCATGCCATCAATCCCAGACTGTTCCAGCATACTTCCACACACACACACACACACACACACACACACACACACACATACACATACACACACACAAACACAAACACATACACACAAACGTACACACGTCTGGCTGCTTAGCTTTCTACCTTGTCTTTACGGTTATAGTCTCTCCCTCCGCCATACTCAACGCTATATTCGACTTCCGTGATGTCGTTGGTGACTCACCGGTGCATTATTTGATGCATGCTTGCCAGTCACTTGTATACAGCTGCACAAATATATGCAGACGTAACCTCTCTCACACACACATACACAAACATAAAGACACACATATACAAAATAAACACAGACAAACACACCCTACTCCACACATATATAAACTGGCTGGCAAAAATCTAAAGGTAATGGCAAGATATACAAAAAGAAATACTTCCACATACAAACACGTGCACACACACAAACACACACACACACACACACACACACACACAACCAGACGCACACACTCTCACACAGATATGAATACACTCATATTCAGATACATACAACACGTGTAGACATAAGCACACAAACGTATTTATATTTGTGTGTATATATTTCTGTATGTCCATGTACTATCTTATATATATATATATATATATATATATATATATATATATATATATATATACATGTATATATATATTTATATATATAGAGAGAGAGTGCGATAAATATGTGCGTATATCTATCTATCTATCATACACACACACATACATGCACACACACACACACATACACACACACGCACACAGACATATGGATATATATATATATATATGTATGTATATATATATATGTGTATATATATGTGTACCCCAATATGCCCCTATATATACAGGTAGACGTAGGTATGAACATACCTGTACGTATATATGCATATACTCATTTATTATTTGTTTTATGTATATATATATATATATACATATATATATATATATATATATATATATATATATATATATATATATATATATATATATATAAACAATGTTAATTCTCTATATGAAGTTTTAACAGTAACTGCACGATAAAGTGTAGTATATTGCCACTTAAGTGTGGCTGACCCCTAGGGGTGGATGTTACTGTTGCTTTTAGCTCCAGGAGGACATCTCCTCCAGCTGGCTTATCGACACACGACTGTGTCCTGTTTGCCAAGGGAGTTATCCCTCTCACCTCGAGGTGAGAGGGATAACTCCCTAACTCCCTTGGCAAACAGGACACAGTCGTGTGTCGATAAGCCAGCTGGAGGAGATGTCCTCCTGGAGCTAAAAGCAACAGTAACATCCACCCCTAGGGGTCAGCCACACTTAAGTGGCAATATACTACACTTTATATATATATATATATATATATATATATATATATATATATATATATATATACTTATATATATATTCATACATGCATATATATGTATGTATATATATATATATATATATATATATATATATATATATATATATATATATATATATATATATATATGTGTGTGTGTGTGTGTGTGTGTGTGTGTGTGTGTGTGTGTGTGTGTGTGTGTGTGTGTATTTCTCTTTTACATTTTGCCCTTTTACTTGTTTCAGACATTTGAATGAGTTCATGCTGAAACGTCGCCTTCAGTCCGAGAAATGGAGAAGTCTTCGTAAGCCTAGTATTAACTCTATCGGCATTTTGCTGATCTGCTAAGTTACGAGAAATAACTCAAAAACGCATCGACATGGTGGGGGTGAAACACAGAAGCAAAAATACCGCCACCATACACACACACACACACACACGCACTCTTTCTCTCTCACACACACACATACACACACGACGGGATTCTTTCAGTTTCGTCTACCAAATCCACTCACAAGGTCTTGGTCGGACCGAGGCTAGAGCAGATGACACTTCCCGAAGGTGCGACGCAGTGGCACTGAATCTGGAACCCTGTGGTTGTTAAGCAACCTTGTTACCATCCAGCCACCACTGCACCTAGATTCTTACTACATAGTAACTCATGCATGTATATATATATATATATATATATATATATATATATATATATATATATATATATATATACATATATATATATTTCATGGTGAATACAATTTTTAGCATTCGATAAAGCATTTTAGGGGAGCGGTCCAATCGACTACACCGTTCTCAGCGTTCAAATAGTACTTACTTTAGCAATTACGAAAGTATGGAAGGCAATGTCGAACTACGTGGAATTTGAACTTAGAACATGAAGTCGGAAGAAATGTTGCCAAGCAAATTAGTTGACATATTAACGTCAAATTTCGTGAGAAAAGCAGCACCTTCTACGGAAGGTGCTTAATAGATTACATCGACCCCAGTACTTCGCAGGTATTCCAGTTTACCGACCTCGAAAATGGAAATGTAATATACACACCAGCAGATTTTGACATCAGAACGTAAAGAGCCGGAAAAGATACCATTTAGCATTTTGACCGAAATGCTATCGAAATGTTAGATATAATCACATGTGTTTTATTGAGTAAATCGTCTTACCAAGATGCAAGACGTGGTTTAGCGCACCATATTAGATTAAATCACTTATAAGACATGAGCGTATAAGCATACATACGCTCGCACGCATAGAAACACATATGCACTGGCATACATACATACATACATACATACATACATACATTCATACTTATACGTATGCATATACGTACATACATTTGTACAAACATACATTAATATATCTGTATGTATGTATATAAATGTATATACATATATATATATATATATATATATATATATATATATATATATATATATATATATATATATATATATATATATATATATATACATATATATATACATATACATATATATATATATATATATATATATATATATATATATATATATATATATATATATATATATATACATATATATATGTATATATATATATGTGCGTGTGTGTACGTGTGTGTGTGTATGTGTGTGTGTGTACACACTCATATACAAGAAGCAATATGTCTTCACGCGCCCCCTCACACTCTGTATGCATGTGTGTGTGCGTGTGTGTTGATACATGTGCGTAGGTAAGCGTGTTTAAATGCGTATATATGTGTGTGTGTTCGCTGAAGAATGACTGTCACCTTTATCTGAGTATAGATTTTCTCTCCTGAGCCAAATCTGAATCAAAGCATGTGTTTCTGACAACGACAGCTAATGTAGACACACTTCTGAAGTTGTGCAGGTTCTAAGGTCGAGAATTGAAAATCGATTAAATATGCAGTAGGTTAGCATGTCTCTGCTTCGCGAACGATAGCTAGACTGATTTTCACGTGTTCACAAATAAAGAGACGGATAATTAAAAATCTGTTCATGTGAAGGCTCTGCGGTCCATGTATATGACATGTACATTAATAGAGTAGGAATTTAGTTTGACACATATGCAAATATTCTCGCCCATTTATTAAAAATAAATATATGCGCGCGTATGTCTGTATGTGTATGCAATGATACTCCTGCCCCATAATCCCGGTTCCTCTGCGAGTTGTATTACACCAAATTGCAATTCAATTAAACAACAGACAGCTTGAAATCACATTCTGAATCCCTAATCAATGGACTCACCCAATTTTGCCTATCGTTGCTTCTGAATCCTTGATTTTATTGCTCTCATCATCGTGAATTTAACGGCGTAGATTTTTTGGGTGACTTCGTGATCATTGAGGTCTGGTATTAGAACTACTGCGACAAAATGTCTGCAAATTTCAAATATATTCCTTCAGCTCTTAACCTCGCGTTGTTCATAGCAGACCTATCTATGTGGTCCTCTTGAAACTGATTATATCTTCCTCTTATTCTTGGAGAGAGTGATTAATTTATTCGCTCTTTCTTAGAATTTACAATAAAAGAGCGGCTACTACGAGAACTCACCCACAAGCCTCGCTCCTAGGGTTAAATCTAACTACTTTCGTTCACAGATTTGTGTGAAAAACGTGATCATAATACAAAGACTCAAATATGGATAGGAAACCTGTGACACCAAATTCAAAGAAAGAAGCCTTTCCGATAAAGTTATAGATTTTAATAGATTCTAAAAAAGAAAAAATTATTCCATACAACTTGGATATACAAAGCTCGAGGCATAATACTTTGTACAGATGAACCTTCCTATATAGAAACAGAAATCCTTAAGTATAAGAACTACATTCACATACATATGTGCTTGTGGGTGTATGGCTTATAAATATATGTATCTAGATGAGCCTGTATGCATATACACTCATATATATGTGTGTGTGAGTCTGTATAAATACGTATATATATATATATATATATATATATATATATATATATATATATATATATATATATATATATATATATATATATACATATATATATATATATGTGTGTGTGTGTGTGTGAGTCTGTGTGTATATATATATATATATATGTATACATATATATATATATATATATATAACTGTATGCGTATATATATGTGTGGGTATATTTATATATGCACGTTTGCATATGTATAGCTACATATACATAGACATACATATATAAATATGTCCACACACACAGACAAATATTTATACACATACACACACATATATGTTTTTGTATATATATATACTCATATATGTAAGTAAATATACATATATGTATATATATATATATATATATATATATATATATATATATATATATATATATATATATATATATATATATATATATATATATATATACATGTATATATGTATATGTGTGTATTTATATATATGTATAAATACGTATATGTCTATATATGTATATACATTTCTATCTATCCATCTATCTATCTATCTATCTTTCGAACTAACTATCTATCTATCAGTTTATATATATATATATATATATATATATATATATATATAGAGAGAGAGAGAGAGAGAGGGAGAGAAATGCTCAAGAATGTGTATGTTTCTGCTTGATTGTGAGTGTGATTTTGTATCTACACGCAGTGTGCTTGTGTTTCTCTGCTTGAGTAAGACTGTGGACGTGTATGTGAATGCTTACCTAAATTTGATTGAGAAATGGCGTGTTTACAGAAAGGCATGTCTATACAAAAAATCGCCTTTTCGCGTTCTTCTATGCAATTTTGTCAAATACTCAAATACATACATTCACATATGTTTCTGACTATTAGTTCAAACTACATACTGAATGTATAGAAGTCTGATCATGTCAAATGATAAAGAATTCAATATCGATCGCGCGTTGTAGAGGTTAACTTATCTAGGTCTTATGTACAATGCTGATTGTCCTCTCTATAGAAAAAAGAACGCCAGACATATTATGCAAGCGCAATGTATACGCCATATTGGTGGCACAAAGCTGTGACTGGTCCATTTAGAAGGATGTGATTCGGTCACGAGATATTCATATATTCATAAAACGCCATACTATATATGCCATATTTGCCATGTATATATATATATATATATATATATATATGTATATATGTATATATATATATATATATATATATATATATATATATATATATATATATATATATATATATATATATATATATATATATATATATATATATATATATATATATGTATATATATATATATATATATATATATATATATATATATATATATATATATATATATATATATATATATATATATATATATATATATATATATATATATATATATATATATAAATATATATTTATATATATATATATATGTATATGTAAATATGTAAATGTATATGTATATGTATATCTATCTATCTATGCATCTATATATATATATATATATATATATATATATATATATATATATATATATATATATATATATATATATATATATATATATACATAAACGTGTATGCATATTTGTAAATATATATATATATATATATATATATATATATACGCATACATATATATATATGTATGTATATATATGTACATGTATACATGCGTGTGTGTCTGTACGTGTGCATTTGTGTATGTGTGTGTGTGTGTGTGTGTGTGTGTGTGTGTTTGTGTGTGTGTTTGTGTGTGTATTTGTGTGTCTGAGTTTACGTACGTGTATATCTTTGATCTGTTATCTGTTATCTTTTACTTGTTCCTGCCAATCAATACACTCCAGTTATGTTGACTCACAGCCTTCAAGGGCTTAATTGAACAGATCTCTCTCGCTACGTATCCTTTACATCTGGTGCTGATACTGTCGATCGCTTCTGTGGAACTTCTAAGATTAAGAACATAAACAAACTAGCACCGGCTATCAAGCGGTTTTAAAAACAAACGCAACGCAACAATAAGTACACGCATATATAAGCCAGATTCCTTTCGATTTTTGTCTCCCAACTTCAATTCAACAGGCTTTAGTCGGCCCGAGATGTACATAGTAGTTAACACCTTCCCAATGAGTCACAAATTGGGACTGAACCCAGAACCATATCACAGAATAGTAGGGTTATATTCCTGACACTGCATTGGTACATAATAGTATCTTTCCCCCTTTCGTTTTCTCTCTCATCCTTTCTCTAATTCTGTTTGTCTCCCCTTCACCGTTTTCTATCTGTCTTTCTCTCCCTCTTCCTCCTTTACTCTCTTTCGTTTCTTACACGTGACCACCGTCCATCTTTCTTTTCCTCACATGATCATCTATTTTTCCTTCAGTCCCTGGCACAGACCAGACGCATTTTTATCTGTCTCCTCTCCTATCATTTCTCTTGTCAATTTTCTACATCATATATCACAATGACCAACATGTTTCAACTGAAGCAACTACACACACAAACACACACATACACAGATACACACAAGCACACAGACAGACAGACAGACACACAGACACACACACACACGCACACGCACGCACACACACACACACACTCGTATCTTACTGGCTCGGATGTTGCACTCACGATTGCGATATATATATATATATATATATATATATCATTATAGAATTGCACTAACTTAACCTCAGTATATAAAGGTTGAGAAGTAATGTATCTAAACTTTTTGACCAGCACCGTACCAATTCTGACACAGATACACTGTTATCCAGACTATGTTACTGAACACGAAATATTCAATTCCTAGAAACTTTGGTCTGCATGACCATTTCAGATGTTGCAAATCGTTATGAAACCGCTACGATATACGAACCAGTTGACTGTGAAATTATTCGTCTAACAATAGGTTAGTTACGTTTATGAATTTGTGTCGTAACATTCCTGATGTGGAACCGTGTGTTGAAACAAATACTGTATTTCAGAGATGGACATTTTTTCTGCTGAATAAACACATGAACTATATATTCATTTTCACTGGTTTATTACTGTTCTTAGTTTTTACTTTTGGTTTTTGACTGGTCGTAGGTGGTATAAATGCATTCTATTCTCTCCTAGCTTTGGAGCAGTTATTTGTTTATGAAATGTACTTTGCTGCAATTGTAATTTGCTAGTAAACTGCATCCTCTTCATGTGTCTACCGACAAAAAAACTCATATTAACAAAATTTATTTCTGTCTATATTTCAAGCTGCTTTACCAAAATCATTGTGTGTGTGTCTATCTATATCTATATCTATATCCATATCTATCTATCTATCTATCTGTCTATCTACATATATATATATGTATATATATATATATATATATATATATATATATATATATATATATATATATATATATATATATATATAGGGGGAGAATTCAGAAAAAAAACAGGAAACGAAGACGGGTGGTGTAGACAACAAACAGATGTATTACTTTAACGCTCGGAAAGTGAAAAAGTCTTTAACGTTTCGAGCCCACGCTCTTCCACAGAAGGGAACACAGAAAGAAACAAGGAGAGAAAATAAAGAAAATAAAGAATGGCTAGCGAGCTATATATATATATATATATATATATATATATATATATATATATATATATATATATATGCATGTATAGACAATAATCAGTTGTTTCACACGCACACACGCGCGCACACACATACAGACGTACAGACACACATACACGGACACACATGTATATCATTAAACAATGTTCAGTCGTTTTCACCGGACAATATCAATAATACATCTCTCTCTTCTTCACATTTGCTTTCTCTTTTCTTTGTTCTCGTTTCCATTTTAATTTTTTGCCCCCGTTTCACATTTTCCTTCATATTAATCTAAACAGTGCTTTCTTTCTATTAACAGATACCAAGAAAGAAAAAAAAAAACGTATCTCTCGTCTCGTTCTCTCTTCATTTCTAGTTAGGTATTCTTGAAATATTCTGAGCAGGAAAATGACAACACTAAAAACACAATGAACCTTCTCTTTTGTCATAACTAGGAACTGAACTTGAATTTGCCTGCAGTGAAGATTTTAACTTATAGCTTTGTTATGTTATACTATTTTCTTAATTTTATTTTTGATGAGTCGATCAATTGCTTCCACGCTATTGTCAATGTATGTCACTTCCTGTTTAACTATAGATATTTTCCCTTTTTTTATTTTCTTTCTTTCATTACTCATTACTTACAATTTATTTCTCACTTCCGCTCTACACACAATCACTTTCTCATATACATTACAATTACAATACAGTTTTAAACACGTACCTAATAAATGTACTCTGTCTTTCCAGCGCTTAGTCTCTTAACTGTGCAATCTGTTTCTTCTACTATTCAGTGTGATATAACACCCACTTCATAATTTTGACGAAATACCTATCACATATAAAAGACATTACTTTAACAAAAAAATACTCAGTTCCGCTTAATAGCATTTAATTATAATTCCGAATCGACTGGTTGAAAAAAGCTCTCATTAAAATGTAGATGTTGTTGAAGATGTTACTGCTACTGCTACTGCTGCCACTACTACTACTACTACTACTACTACTACTACTACTACTACTACTACTACTACTACTACTACTACTACTACTACTACTACTATATATACATATATATATTGTATATTGTATATCATATTATATATTGTATATTCCATATTCTATACCCCACATTAGTTCTGCAGGAATATAAATAAAACATAAAAAACAGACAGTGTTGGAACTCTTTTAAGCAAAATAATATATTCCTCTATACACAATCATACAAAAAAATCCAACTTTTTTGTATTTATTTTTACTCGCATATATATATATATATATATATATATATATATATATATATATATATATACATATATATATAATTGTGTACGTGGATGTATATGTGTGTGCGTGCGCACGCATTATAGACATAGATGCGTAAAAGCACTTACAGAGTGATAGACAGATTGATAGCTAAATAAAAAATATTGCCCCTTGTTTTTGAGATTGTAAAGTTAGCAGAGTACGTATAAGCTGCTGCCCGTTACATTATGAAATTAATGTAACATATTTTGTTTTATTAACATAAGGCATAACATTCCACAAAAATATGTATCAAGATTATTATTCTGACAGACACAAAACATCCGCAGTCGCTAGATTGTATATATATCTCTGTTTCTGTTCAAAACACTAGCGAATTTTTGATCCTCTATAGTAACTGATGTATTGCAAAATAGCAACAACAACACACATATTAGTAATACTTAGAAAAAAACCAATCTCTAGTGTTTTCGACAAGCTAACATCACGTAAAATACCATAGATATGTATGGAAGGAGCGGATGCGCATGATACGAATTACTTTCCTAAAAGTCCTCCATATTCAAGTTTGATTTGGGTTTAAACAGCAAGAGTAACAAAGAGAGAAATACCTGTGTGAATAAGAATACATGTTCGCATCATTTTTTGCTTCCTGTTTGATGGAAGTGCACAGCAACATAGGCATATGTTTTCTGTTCTGATATGGAATGAACAGAAATATTGTGAGTTTAAAGAAAACGAATTAGTGAAGGGAAACGCTGCGTAAACCACACAGTGTATCCTGTTTGTGTGTTGGAGACCGATCAAAAACGGATCCCGGTATTTAGGTTACGCCGTTAACCGTGTTTGCTTTCAATAGGAAGTTCATTGTTGGAATCATTTTATCTCGATTTTATAATACTCTCCAAATAAAACTTTCATTCTGTTTTTATTACACAAGACTTGGAAATCTAAGAAATTTCATAAATGCTGGTCTTGCTCTTTGTACTAATAATTTGAGAACAAATCTTTGAGGAGAAATAAAACTATTCTAAGAGATTGATGATTATGGTGATTTCCACAAGACAGAACAATTTTAGAGAATATTACAGTGTAAAACACAGTTAACACTTAAGATAGATTGTATCCCAAACTCATTTCCGGCAAAATGTTGGAAAAATTGTGCAGTAGAATTTTAAGCTAAGCATATAAGATGGGTATGTACTACTGAAATATCTCATTTGCAGTGCTTTCATAGTATCAGCAGCAGGAAAAAATAATATTCGTCACAGTGCTGGTATATATTGTGTTCTCGATTTTAAGCTTCCACAAAACATTGGATACAGTAGTGTCAAACAATCTACACAAATCTAATACTAACATAGTTTCAAAATCACATTTGATGAACATCAAACAGCTACAAAAATTATTCTTATTAACACTTCTATGTAAGTCGTTCTGTGGCGAAATGAACACAAGTGTGAATATTCCCGAGTTTTGAGTATGTTATAAGTGTTCTATTTGCGGAAATTTTATCCTACAAATAATTTAGAAACTGAGTCGAAGTTAACGATTGCCATACAGTTGGTGTTTATACAAACTGAATCGCAAAAGAAAATGCAGTGGAAAATTCTTTGAATATTCATTTATTCAAATCCCAGCAATTTGTGCCAAATATCCCCGCTACTCGCAGGTATTCAAATATTTCGAAATATACTTCTATTAACGGGCAAAATAAGGTGTGGTGTATTAATCCCATTTTTAATGCATAATAAAATGCCTGCCGCTCAAAATGAAGTAGATGAATAAATATATGGGACATTTTAATGCTCATTACATGAGGTAAGATTTGTTCGTAACGAAATTCTAGCACACAAGCAATATATATTTGAATAGTAATACGCTTTCACGGATAGCTTCCTTTTACATAATTTACACAACCGTGTCATCTTACAACATTTAAAATGAGCATATCTGCGTATCACTCATGCACACGCACACACAAACACAGACGTTCTATCTGGATAAATCTGAACTCAATGTTTATTCCTTACATAATTTCATCACCGAGATCGGTGGTCAAACAAATGAATACAAACAACCATGCGCTCAACTTCTTTTAGGGAATTTTAAAGGAAGATTGTCTTCATATGAGCGACTTATTAGACCTGTAAATTCACAGATTAGTTGCTTCATTCCTTTTCGCAAATTATGAATAAGAATAATTTTTAAGACATGTGTGAATTTCTGTCATATATGACAACGTAAGTTCATTAATAGATTAATAAAATATTAGTTCAAAATCTCACTAATTACACAAGGAATGTTGTAACGTTTATCTTCAATAAAATATGAATATGTGTGTGTGTGTGTGTGTGTGTGTGTTGGTAATTAGTGAGTGATTTCTCCAAACGTTTAGCGGTTTATTCAAAGTTAAGTATTCAAAATAGTTTTTTTTCAGCGGTTAATATATAAACCAAAAATCGTTCTCACAAGATAAGAATATATATATATATATATATATATATATATATATACATACACACACCACACACATTAAGGCTCGGTGTAGAGCTGAGTTTTGAAGTCTGGCATCGTACTTGGTTCCGTGGCCATAATCTGGTGATCTCTGATGCTACATCAACTATTTTTTTTTTTATTGTTCATGATATTTGGCTCCTTTTAGACACACACGAGCATATGTGAGATTAGTCGTTATGGTTGTATGTAGATCTTGCGTGGAATGTATTTGTCTGTCTATGTATGTAATCCTTTCTACTAAAAAAGTACAAGGCCTGACCTTTGTCGGGAGGCGGTAAGGCGGTTCCATCGACCTTAGTGTTTCAATGGTTCTTAATTTATCGGCCACAAAATGATGAAAGGCAAATCAACCTCGGCGGAATTCGAACTCACAACGTAGCGCCAGACGAAATACCACGAAGCAGTTCTCCCGGCGTACTAACGATTCTGTCAGTTCGCCGCCTTCGTACGAGTATATAATAATATCTGTATGAACACGGCCGCAAATACATACACACACAAGTGCGCGCGCATATAGGCATAGCCCTGGATTTCAATACACGCACAAGTTCAGAGAGAGCTTAAAGGGAACTTGAAAGATAGGGTTAAAGTAAGATAGGAAGGTTGAAAGAATAAAAGAAATAGAACGAAATGAGAGGGGTAGAGGGGGAGAGAAGAGAGTGAAATAAATTCAGAGAGAAGGAGAGAAAGGTAGAGGGTAAGAGAGAGAGAGAGAGTGTGAGTTAGATAGATAGGGATAGGTATGGAGAAAGGTTGGGAGAGGAAGAGATAGAGAGGAAAAAGAGATAAACAGAGAGGAGAAAGAAGAGGGAGAGGGAGAAAAGGAAAGAGAATATGATATGGAGATAGACACAGAGAGAGGAAGAGAGAGAGAGAAAGAGAGAGAGAGAAAGAGAGAGAGAAAGAGAGAGAGAGAAAGAGAGAGAAAGAGAGAGCAAGAGAGAGAGAGAAGAAGAGACTAGAAATCCTGTCGATAAAATAACATGAAAAGACCTTAAGAAGCGGGAGTGTGGGAGACAGAATATTGTGATTGATAGAAAGAATTTGAGAAAAATGACACGGACGACAACATTTTAAAATTATGTATTGAGGGAATGTATGTATATATAAAGAATTACTTCACTTTGGAATGCAAACAGAGACTTAGGAAATTTTATCTTAATATTTCTGTATTTTTAGTTAGGAAAATAACGTACACGCCATCTCCTTGATTCGGAATCTAACACTACTTCATCACCGTCGCTCTAACTACAATCACCACCACGATTGCTGCCATCATATAGTGGACACGATAACAAGAAGATGTTGGTTGTTAGCTGGCTGGCTGGCTGGTCGGTTCGGTTGCTGGTTAGTTGCATTTAAGCTAACACCAATGCAATAGCCTATTTCTGTTGCCGACGACGACATCACAGCAGTGGTGACGTCACCCTTGTCATTGGTGATCAGCGTCTTCTTGCAACTGTCATCCACTCGTCGCTTCACGTGCCGGCGACTGCGCGTGCGTGCTTCTACCAGTGTGCCCGTATTGTGTGTGTGTGTGCATGTCCATGTGTGTGTGTGTGCTTTTTGCAGGTGTGTCTGGGTATGTGCGTGTGTTTGTCTTAGCCGCTTTCTGTTTGTATTTGAGTGAGTGCTGTATAAGCGTGCGTCACTATGCTTTTGTATATTTGTTTCTGTGTTTGTAGGAATTTTTGTGTGTCTGCGCGTGCGTAAGTGTGTGTGC
>NC_142935.1:64684398-64704398 GCF_046866305.1 Octopus bimaculoides
TGTATTCACATAAGAGTACAATAATAGGTTTTAAATTTGAACATTTCTCGAACGCTAACGGTAGAAAATGCCTTATAAGAATATAGTTGAGAAAGCTTTAAAAGTTTGAAAAATATGGTTCAAAGTGAGAGAAAGTTAGTAAGTAGCGTACTGCACACAGCGAATAGTTTTCCTACAAATATGCAAATTCAATAAGGCAGTAAGCAGTGAAGCAGTTGCCGATTTCCGAATATAAATGAAAATGTGTCTACTTCCGTTGCACTATTATCGAGAACGAGTAGTAACACACAGAACCCAAAAGTACAAACACACACACAGACTGACACAGACAGACAGACAGACACAGACAGACAGACAGACAGACACACACACACACACACATTAACACACGCCCACACACTGTCTCTGTATATATATATATATATATATATATATATATATATATATTATATATATATATATATATATATATATATATATATATATCTATCTCTTCTCACGGACGTGCTGTCACATCGGCTGCGAAGGTAAACGTTTATTTGACCATTTACTGTCCACATTTTGTTGGAATTTTAAAATAATTTTGTTGCGAAGCACCTAGGCTTCATTTGTGTGTATTTTCAAGGGCAGGAATTGACCCCCAGGGGCAGTTTCGGCCCTAGCAAAATACAAAAATTTCCTTCTTGACATTTGAAAAATGTCGAGAAACATAATTTTGGAACGCTTGTCTTGTTCTTTTGACAAGCATTTCCCGAGGCTTCAGATGCCACAAGAGAAAAAAGAACAGAATAGCGCGTGGTCATGCAGTGACAGGAACGCAGTTGCTGTAAACGTCACAAAGACTGTGAGTACAGCTACTAACAGCCCTCTCACCACCACCACCACCACCACCACCACCACCACCAACACCAACAACAAAAACAAAACTGTAACCAAGGTTACAAAACCATGCGTAAAAACCGTCACAAATGTCTCTGACGTAAGCACCATTACTGCTGACGCCATCATCACCACCACCAACGACAACGACAACAACAACAACAACAACAACAACAACGACAACAACAACAACAACAGCAACAACAAGGAAGTAAAGTTATCGGCCGTCAGCAATGACACCATCACCTGTTCAACAAGCTCTGCTGCCACTACCACCACCTTTGAACCAGGCAGTACATACACCAACATAAACAAAAATATCCAGAAGAACATGTCCGCCAGCACAACAAAAACAAATTCGCAAATGCTCTAAAGGAAAAAAGAACAATAGTGACATTCACACAAAAACAAATAAAAGACACAAAATCCCTTCTTACGAAAGAAGGAGATGATGTCAGAATAAACATACCAAAAGATATTATAGAAATGAAAAACAAAAAGTGCATCATTTATAAACTGGTAAACACAAAAACCAGACGTGTAGAAAATGTTAGCACAGATAAAATTGAAGTTTGTCTTAGAAAAATTTGGCCTTATCAGAATCATGTCACCTGGGGAAGGAAATTTGGAACGGTGCAAGTAAGGTTTCTGGATGAAAATTTAGCTAAACAATTTTCGACACTCTCTCTCCGCACAGATGACTTGGTAATGATACCGAGTTATCTAGGACAGAGAGTGACCAAAGTTATGATAAAAAATGTGCCATCGGAGGTGGACACCCAATGGCTGATATCGGCCGTGTGCCTGGAAATGGAGGAGGCAAATATTTTGGAGATTACGGTCGGAGAGGAAAAGAACTGGGGAGGGAAAAATCTGGAAATCCTTCTCCACATCACGGAGGAGGCTTCACAGAAAATTCCTCCAAACATTAGATTGGCAGAGGACCACAAGCTGTATGTGGTGGTAGAGGGCAGGCGACCTCGCTGTTACCTATGCAACAGCGAAGCACATCTGAAAAAGGACTGCCCTCTGGCCGCTAAACAAAAACAACAACAACAACAACAACAACAACAACAACAGAAGCAACTACCAAATACCCCCAACAGAAAAACCTTACTACCAACACCACCAGCAACGCAAAAAACAACAACAGAAATATCAGCAATAACCACAACAGAAAAGACAACAGAAACTGCAAAAACAGAAGAAAAAAAAGAAAATTCCAAGACTGCCTCTCCCTCCCCCATATCACATACACCACACATAAATAACAAGCAGCCAACATCAATAAAAACAGCAACACAAACATTCACAGAAACACACACAGACGCACAAAATTTGCCGTTACCTCTTTCTGACTCCTCAGATCTCCCATCATCCGATGAAGAGAGTGGGGAGGAGTGGAAAATAGCTACGAAAGGAAAGAGGAAGCGCAGTAAGAAGAAAACAAAACAAAATGCAAACACAAACAAAGCAGGGAGATTCAAATCTCCCGAAAATACTACTAACACCAATTGTAATATAAAAAAAACAATGCTAACAGCAATAGACAGTACAAACACAGAGTTGATGAATTACATCAACTCTAAAACAAACATCACAAATAACGATATCAAAACCAACAACCACCCACGTACAACACCGCCAAAACACATTAAAATTATTCATGTAACACCAGCATTACACAACACAATAAAATCTCTCTACCCCAACTCGGTAGGGGGATTCCAGAAATATTTGTGCAAGAAATTGTACAATAGCCTCCTTGGTGAAAAATCCAAGGAGGAAACAAAACTTTCTAACGGTAAGTAACAATCTGTTCTTTTGTTTTGTGCTTTAAAGCACACGTATAAATAGAATCATGGTGAAGATTGGTTGTGTGAATGTGCGTGGCTTAGGGTCCCCTTGCAAACAAGGGTACCTCTTAAATGACAACAAGTCACACAATTTGGATATCATAGCCATTAGTGAGACCAGACTCCATGAACCGCGGGCCCTAAAGTCCATGTTTGGCGGACAGTTTAACATTTAGTTTTCTCCCTGTCTGCCGAGGATGGGCGGTAGTGGCACGGCGGTTCTTTTTCGCAAGAGTCTGGATCTCCAAGTAAAGACGATATTTACGGACCCGGAGGGTAGACTGGTTGTCCTAGATGTGGACGGCAGCGATGGAGGCGCTTTTCGGTTGCTGGCAGTTTATGTGCCTCCTTTAACAGGTCGGTCAGACTTCTTTCGACGTCTAGAAGTATTCCTGGGAACGTCTCGTCCCTTACTTTTAGTGGGGGATTGGAATGCTACCTTGGACACGCATCTAGACTACGTGGGGAGTGACAAAACTAGAAGGGGATGCAAAGGCCTCATAGACCTGCTCAGACGCTTCCAGTTGTCTGACAGGTACCGACTCGACCACCCAAATGTGCCAACGTGGACTTGGAGCAACCGCATTGGGTCGTCGAGATCGTATCTAGATAGGATAGTGTGTAGGACAAGAGATAGAGATAGTTTAGGATGTCCACAGTTCCACATAGTCAGCTACACGGATCACAAACTTGTGACGTGTACGCTAGACTTAGATAAGGCACATAGGCAGGGTCCCGGTTACTGGAAACTAAACGCGTCTTTCCCGTCGAGACAGGTTTTCAGAGACCGGATTAGCACGTTAGTAAAGAGGGCTTTGACGGGAGCCATCGTCAACAACAAATGGTGGTTTGCCCTCAAGAGAGCAGTAAGGGCGGAAGCAATAAGTTATAGCAGGGCACTAGCTGTAGAGAGGAACAGAGTAGAGGGGGAGCTAGTGATAAAGTTAGAAGAGGCATTGCGAAGTGGCATCGCATCCGACGTTTTAGCGGCGAGGTTGGCCCTCGACCAACACTTCAATGCTAAACACGAAGGGTGTGCTGTCAGGGCAAGGATGCGTGCTCTGAGGTATGAAGGTGTTGGAGCCGCACGAGAGGCCCGGGTGGCGGAGGCGCAGCGGGGTAACAGAGCCACCATCCGGTCTCTGGTAGACGAACAGGTGCGCGAATTGCTCGAGCCGAGCAAGATGTGCGAGGCGTTTCAGCGGCATTTTGCCCGACTGTTCGGGAGGAGTGGCGAGCGAGAAGGCAGGGTGGACTTTAGTGCTTACCTGCACAGCTTGCCACGACTCTCGGCAAGAGAGGCGGAGTGCTGCGAAGGGGTCATCACGGCGGAGGAGGTGAGGGACGCGATGGCGGGTTGCTCGACGGACAAATCTCCGGGTTTGGATGGTCTGCCCTACGAGCTTTACAACTGTATGCCAGACTTGTTTGGAGAAGTCTTGGCGGCCGTGTACTGCAACTGGCAGCAGAACGGGAGCATTCCCGGTTTTGTGAGCCGAGGAGCGGTAACGCTGCTGAAGAAAGATCCAAACAAGGGGGACGCCATAGATAACTTTAGGCCCATCACTATGCTCAATGCAGACATGAAAATTTTGGCCAAGGTGTTAGCCAAGCGGTTGGCGCTTGTCATCGAGAAACTGGTCGGCACGGAGCAGACGTGCGCCGTGCCGGGCCGGAGCATCCATGACAACCTCCATCTGATGCGCTACATCATAGAGAGGGTAGTTAAGGAACCTGGCATGGGTGGGGCCCTGATCAATTTGGATCAATCCAAAGCTTTCGATAGGGTAGACCATCGATACTTGGAGGCCGTCCTCGAAGCGGCCGGCTTCGGTCCCGTTTTCCGCGGCTGGATGGCTGCCTAGTACACAGGCATCCTTTCGGTTGTTCGCGTCAATGGACGTCTATCGGGACCCTTCGACATTGCACGTTCGGTTCGTCAGGGATGCCCCCTGTCGCCGCTCCTGTACGTATTGACTCTCGAGCCACTACTGCGGAAGCTGGCGACGCTGAGGGGCATCCCGCGAGAACTGGGGTGCGGGACGAGCGTGTCGGCATACGCGGACGACGTCACCGTCATAGCGTCTAGCCACGAGCACATTGAGCTTGTCGGCGAGACGCTGAAAGACTACGAAGTGGTGACGGGAGCGAAAATCAACCGGGATAAGTCGGTGGGTCTGCTGCTCGGCACCAGGACAAGCAAGCCCATACCGTCCGGCAGCGCCTCAGTAGTGGGACGCTGGACGGACGGTCCGGTCAAGTTGCTCGGAGTCTGGTTCGGTCCGGACCTGCAAACGGAGAAGAACTGGGACGAGATAACGAGTAGGGTGGCCACTCTCTGCCGGCAATGGTCCGAGAGGAAGCTGTCCCTAAAAGGTCGGGCGCAGGTGGCGAACGCGTACATCGCGTCCGTCATCGAATACCGCCTGACCGTCGTGCCTTGTCCCGATCGCGCCATCACCGAAATGGAGCGCATCCTCTTCCGCTTTTTGTGGAAAGGAAGCGTTCCGATGGTGAGGCGATCCGTTTGTTGCCAACACCCGCTGAAAGGAGGGCTGGGCATGCCGTGGTTGATGATGCGCAGACATGCGCTGAGACTGCGACATCTCCGGCTCTACGTAGACGACGGTGAGCAGGTGTGGTCGCCGTTTGTGCGACGCGCTTTCCCGCAGCTCGTCTCCATGACCGAGCTGCAGTCGTGGATCAAAAAGAGGCCGAGGAATGGCGAATGGCACCGTGAGTGTCGCGTTGGTCTGCAACAACTTTGCCGTCCCGGGTCGACCTTGAGCGGCTGCATCACAACGAAGTCATTCTATAGGGGATTAGTGGAGGGCAGGTACGACGACGATCTCGGGGCGAACCTGGGCGTCGACGAGGAATACCTGACCCGCCTGTTCAGGACGACTTTCGGGCCGGGACCTATGGACAACTTCCAGAGATCCCTGGCCTGGCAGTGTTACCGAGAGGCGCTACCCGTTCGGGATAAGCTCTATAGACACGGCTCGCGAAATGCGGGGCCGACCTGCCCGAGATGCGGTCAGAGCGATGAAACCGTTCTGCACGCACTCGTGCAGTGTCCAACCATTTCGGAGCTGTGGGCTTATGTCGAACGACTGCTGTCGCGTGTGGGACGAGTCGGTTTGACAACCGAGTCTATCGTCAATATC
The DNA here is from genome assembly GCF_046866305.1 of Octopus bimaculoides. NCBI lineage: Eukaryota > Metazoa > Mollusca > Cephalopoda > Octopoda > Octopodidae > Octopus > Octopus bimaculoides. Next base: position 64,690,301 of record NC_142935.1, read on the forward strand.
GTCACGCCTCCTTCCTTTAAACGGGAAGGAAGAGCTGTATTTATCGTACTTGTGACTATGGCCAAAGAATGCATCTGGTGGACGCGTCTGAAAGGATTAGAGACAAATACTTTCCTCTCTGGTCAATCTCTCATCAACTTTTTCAAGTATCACTTGAAAAGGAAGGTGAGAGTAGAGAGGCAAGTGTTGTCTAGCAAATGTTTCGAAAAAAGATGGATACATGTAGCAAGAATGGCACGTATAAATGACGAAGCCACCTTGACCATGATTCTATAAAACGTTTTAAAATTTTGTAAACAGAGAGTTACTCACGTTTCTTGCTTAAATAAAAGAAATTTTATTTAACAAACTGTAACGCTAAAGACCGAGGATACCGTGGTCTTTTCGTAGGTTTTTCTTTCCACGGATAACCTCCCCATTTATTGGGAATTTTTTGTATTATTTCGTATTTATTGTAAATACCCCAAACGTTTTGCGATGTTTTTTTTTCATCGTTGTCCCCACTTTTGTTTTTCTTCTGCTTTGTTTTCGACCCCCTCGAAAATAAAAACTCTACATTTGTATTTTGTCCCCTCTGTGTTGAGCCCTGTGTGGCTAATAAAGAAACCTATCTATCTATCTATCTATCTATCTATATATATATATATATATATATATATATATATATATATATATATATATATATATATATATATAAACAAATAGTAAATGAGTATATGCATATATACGTACAGGTATGTGCATACCGCCATCCACCTGTATGTATAGGTGCATATCTGGTTACAGGACATTGCAAACAAAACGTAGACAAGAAAACACACAAGCCACATAGAGAACATTTTCCTTCATCAGCTACCCCCGTTTTAACACCGGCGTTTCGAAGAGCTGAGTAGGACGCATCGTTAAAACGGCTCTTCCCATGGACCGCAAATTAAATTTGTATACACAAATTAAACCTTGCCATGGAGGAATGTAGTGGCGGACAAAAAACAAGACAGGAAAACAAACAGAAAAGGCTATACGGCCAGACGGGAAAAATTATATGTGAATGAACGCTGTGAGGCACGAACTTGAAAGTGGGGACGAAGTAAGTTCGCGTGTTTGCTCGGCGATAGCCAAGGAAGAAAAGGATTATTGACCGGAAGCATGTGACCATGCCGGTGTAAGGGGAAGAGAGAGAGTGGTAGAGGGAGAAACAAAGGGAGGAAGTAGAAGAATAGGTGAGCAGCGAGAGGAAGAGAGGAAGAGAGGAAGAGAGGAAGAGAGGAAGAGAGGAAGAGAGGAAGTACGAGGGGGGAAAAGAGATACGTAGTAGTAACAGAGGAAGGACGAGAGGTGTAAGGAGAGATACGTAGTAGTAAACAGAGGAAGAACGAGAGGGGGAAAAATGATAGAGAAAGAGAAAGAGAAAGAGATAGAGTAGCGTCGGAAAATATAAAGTTGCGATATATATTTATATATATAATGTTGACCAGTAAAGTGGACATTTAATATGCTAGAAATAGACCACATGCTGTGTCAACTAAGACCTAGTAGTTCTCAAAAGAAATTCAGCGAAATACCAAACCGTAAGCGAGCAAAACATTGAAAATTACATACATAAAATTAAGACATTGTTATAAGAGAGACAGACCAAAGTGTACGTACGCCGCTATATTTATATAAAAAGGAATACTAAAAATGGGACAAGAACGCAAAACATCCAGGCAGACGATACATGCTCTTCTCTCATGTGAAATTTCGATTTCTTTGATATATTTCTCGAAATTGGTTGTTAGTGCTCCGAGTGCCCTCTACAGCTTCTGGAATGACAGACACTATCCTCATAGTTTACATTCTTGCAATTTCATCTTTTAGTAGTTTGTACTTTTCAATCTTTTCTACTTCTTTGTCGCTATGCGTGCCTCTCCAGGTATTGAAATATGTATGATCTTGGTTTCCTTGTTTTCCTTTATCTACCTCAACAACATCTGGTCTCCGATCGGGGAGTCACATTCGATTGTAAAATCCCACAGTATCTTATGTTCCCTGTTCTTGGTGACTCCTTCTGATTCATGTTCCTACCATTTCCGTATTCTGTTCAGGCTGTACTTTTCAAATAACCTCCAGTGGACGAACTAAGCTGCGTTATCGTGTCTCCTTTTGTCGTGCTTTTCGGCCATCTAGCTACACTCACAATATGTGAGATTCTTTCGTTTCTGGTGCCACACATCCTACAAAGGGGCGATTCGCTACTCATGTATTTGGGAAATGGTGTGATAATGCTCTCAGAGCTTGTTCTTGGGCGCTGCATCCTATAAGACCTCTTCCACTCCTGTTTCTAGGCACATACAGTCTATCAGCATCACTTTGGGCCATAGTTTCTTGTTAATTGTCATCACTTTTCCAGTTTTCCTGTCCATTTCTTCAAGCTCGTTCTTTGTCCACCTAACAAAACCGGCACCATATTACATTAAAGAAGCAGCCCAAGTCTTCATTGTCCTGATTTTGTTTCTTTTCCATTAAGACTCCTTTCCATAATTAACTTGGTTCTTCTGAGATATTCTCGGTTAAATCTTTATTATTATTATTATTATTATTATTATTATTATTATTATTATTATTATTATTATTATTATTATTATTATTATTTATTATCATTATTATTATTATTATTATTATTATTATTGAGTGAGAGAGCAGTGCATGCCATCAAATTGACACTGGGATAAAATATACGAAGCCCATTATACCCATCATGACTACCCGTCTGATAAGGGTACACCAGGCACATGCATCATCATCATCATTATCATCATCATCATCATTATTATTATTATTATTATTATTATTATTATTATTATTACTATTACTATTACTATTACTATTATTATTATTATTATTATTATTATTATTATTATTATTATTATTATTATTATTATATAATGTGATACATGTAATATCCTCCGAGTAAGGCGATGAAACGCGATGATCAATTTACGAACGCTAAGTAATATAATTTGACAGGATGTATCGTCATTCCACTTTTGAATTGTATCAGAATAGGTGCCATGGTCTAAATTTGTTACAATGGATACAGATTGAGGAATAAGTATAATTAATTATATAACATTACTGAAAGTAGTAGAAATTTCGCTAGATAATGAATAATGTTATGAATAATTTATGAGTACTATACTGGTGTCGTGTAATGCATTGTCCTAATGTAGACATTCTATTGAATCTGTCACTAAACTTCCACAAAGCTGTCAGCAGAAAGCGGAAGCATGCTAATAAAATTGCCTCACGATAACGACTAGAAATGTCCATATGTAAGTATGTATGTATATATGTATCTATGCCTGTCTGTCTATCTGTCTGTCTATCTATCTATCTATCTATCTATCTATCTATCTATCTATCTATCTATCTATCTATCTATATATCTGTCTGTCTGCCTATTTATCTATCTGTCTGTCTATTTATCTATCTAAGACATATTTTGTATGCATGTATGTATGTATGTAAGTGTGTATATATGTATCTATCTATCATTTATATCTATTTCTATGTATGTGTCTATGTACTTATTTCCAAATGCATACAAACATACTCATCCACGAACACACGTATATATACATACGTAGAAACGAGACGTACACAGGTACACAAACCGTTGAGAGGACCAAATGAATAATATTTAAGCAAGAATTAATTGCTAAAATGGCATTAACATTTATTTTTTGTATTTCGTTTTTAGGTTTGGTAGCAAAATTGAAGACTACAAGACATCATGATCAGGCTGCTACAGAGAACTCTAACCTAAAACATTACACTTCAAAGCAACTAGAAAGTTTTATCTGTGACATGAATTAGCATTTTGCTTCCAAATAAAATATTTTGACATTATTTTCAAATATTCTTGCGATATTCTTCGTGTCGCTTTCAATAAAGTAAAAGAAATAAAGACAGAAAGACAAAAATGGTGTCTGAAATGGAACCGGCACTCTGTTGGTTACGGCGACAAGGGTTCCAGTTGATCCGATCAACAGAACATTCTGCTCGTGAAATTAACGTGCAAGTGGCTGAACACTCCACGATTCAGCGTGACACAAACTGTGACAAACCTGACACATTTAAAATACAGCCACAACTCATTTTTTGGCAGCTGGGTGGACTGAAGTAACGTGAAATAAATTGTCTTGCTCAAGAACACAATACACGGCCGGGAATCAAACTCACGATGGTGAGCCAAATACCCTAACCGGCAAGGCACACGGCTTCATGTCAAATGGGATAACCATAGGACAAAATCATAATCACAGAATTCTATATCCCACGAGTTGCTTAAGTATGTTTCTGTCATCTGTACACATGTGGTAATAACCATAAAAATTGTTAACCCATTCAGATGACTCGCCATGATTCGCTTCACGTTTAGTGAGAAGTGGTTAATGTGTCAGTATTGGTAACATCGTGCGTGTCTGCGAAAAAGACGTGTAAATTTAAAGATATTTGTATTTATTTTTATGTCAAAACCATTGATCTCTTGTATCAAAATCTTTGACCTCTTGTATAGGCAAATACGACAAGTGGATGATGTCCAACTGACTGTCCCGTCCCGACAATCTTATCTTTTGGACCCTCTTAGTGATGATAAAATGAATTGCTAGTCAAATAATGGGATGGGTTTTATCAACTCTACGATTTGTAGTAGTAGTAGTAGTAGTAGTAGTAGTAGTAGTAGTAGTAATTTTGTCCTCGTCCCTTGGTGTAGACGCAGGAGCTGCACGCACGCTTGTCCACCTCTGCCTCACAGACATCGGAGTTATTTGTGCCTTCAACCTACAGTTTGAACTTGATAAAATTCGTCATCTGCACTACAGAACACCGCAAAGAAGTAATTTAACGTAGGTTTGACTTTTGGTATTTGAAGTACCTGGAAGTATTTGTTAGTGCGTTGTTGTATCTCTTGAAATGTTGCGTCAATCGGAGACGAGTGGGACGAAAATGTGTGGCATTGAATGCAGCAGAAAAGCATTCACCATTATTGTTGTTCTCAAAAAAGCAGAGAGAAAACTTTGCGTATGGACTAGTTGCACGAAACATAGACTGTGAGTCGAATTGTCTTTTCTTAATGTACTCTAAGTTACGCTTACGCGTAATACAAGAAACATTGATATGAAAATAGTACACTAATTTGAATGGTTATTTATATAGTAAAGGGTTAATAGCTGTTAAGGCATGGCATACATTCTGGAACTCAGGAGAGAGAGAGATAGGGAGCGAGGGGGGAGAGAAAGAGAGGGAGAGAGAGAAATAAAAAAAGCTTATGAGAGGGACAGATATAAAGTGCGAGTGATTGTGAGTGTGAATGAGGGATATAAAGTGTGAGTGAAAGAGAGAACAGTCAGAGTCACTCGAAGATTGACAGGCGCGCGTATAAACAATGAGAGAGACTGGAAGCAAAGTATAATTATAGAATACATCAACTTCAGCAATTTGATGAAATATCTTGCAGTAGGTTTCGTATTGTGGTGCTTAGCATGACAAGTATTTGACATGGAGGCGGATATTTTGGGAGAAACACTCTAGAGAACTTGTTTGCCGTATTCTATTTCATTGACCAAATCTATATTGATTCTGTCCGTACAGCGTCATCCGTGAATTCTTCAACACATATTCGGTTCCACACATCCCTCTTATACGGCTTCAGTTTAATGAAGAAGTTGAAATGAAACCTTACAACGCGACACTTCTGCAATGGAATCGATTTCAGCATTAAATATCATTTGGCATTTAATCAGACGTGCAACATTTGCAGGAGAAAGGAAGATGTGTGTGTATGTGTGCGTATATATAGCACACACACACACGCACACACACCCACACCCACACATACACATACACACACATACATACACACACACACATATGGTTAATAATATCTATATCTTCTCATCCCTCCTCACTTTGTTCTTCATCTATCTCATCTATCCATCTATTTATCTATCTGTCTGTCCATCTATCTATCTATCTATCTATCTATCTATCTATCTATCTATCTATCTATCTATCAATCTATCTATCTATCTATCTATCTATCTATCTATCTCTCTCTCTCTCTCTCTCTCTCTCTCTCTATATATATATATATATATATATATATATATATATATATATATATGTGTGTGTGGGTGTGTGTGGGTGTGTATGTACCTGTCTATCATACTCTGCTTCGCTTCATATACATAAATATATACATATATACAATTATATATACAGACATACATACTTGCATACATTTTGCAAACATGCATACATACGTACAAACATACATAAATCGATACATAAATACATATATACAGACATATATACATACATATATATATATGCACACTTCCACATGGATGTCGATAAATAAATAAATATACAGCGCTACAGGTGTGGCTGTGCGGTAAGTAGCGTTGTTCTCAACCACATAATTCTGGGTTCAGTCTCACTACAAGTCACATTGGGCAACTGTTTCTACTATAGCCTTACGCCTTCCAAAAGCTTGTGAGTGCCTTTCAAAGACGGAAACTGAAAGCCCGTTGTATACATATATATATGTATATATCAATGATTGTGTGTGTGTATGTGTGTGCGTGAGTGTGTGAGTATTTGTGTATTCGTGTCTGCCTTTGCTCCTACCACCGCTTGACAACCGTTGTTGGTGTGGTTATATGTCCGTAACCAGCAGTTCAGCAAAATATGAATTATTAGACTTTAAAAAAATGTTATAGGGTCGATTTGTGTGACTACAATCTTTCAAATGACTGTCATCTAAAGATACGCAGATGGCAAGATGGAATTCTCGATATGTAGTTCGATTGATAGACAGAAATATTTTTCGTCTCTAGGCACAAGACCCGAAATTTCTGGGGGAGGAGGCCAGTCGATTAAATCAACCACAAAACGCAACTGGTACTTAATTTTTCGACCCAGAAAGGATGAAAGGAAGTGTCGACCTCGGCGGAGTTTGAACTCAGAACATAAAGACAGACAAAATACCGCTAAGCATTTCGTCCGGCTTGCTAACGATTCTGCCAGCTCACCGCCTTATTGGTAGATAGAATTAGAAATAGCAAACAGATGGAGATACAGAATGATAGAGAAATACAGAGAGAGAGACTGACAGAGAGACAGAGAGAATGAAAGATAGAGAGGGGGAGGGAGAGAGAAATAGACAGAGACATGTGTACAGGTACAAAGATACAATAATACGTAAATGAATGCGTGAATATGTTCATGCCAGAATTTTCGTGTGCCTCTCTCTATATATACAGTTTTATTCTTTTACTTGTTCAGCCATTTAACTGCGACCATGCTGGAACACCGCCTATTTACTCGAAGAAATCTACCCCAGAGCTTATTCTTTGTACGCTCGCTACTTATTCTATTGGGCCGTTTTGCCGACTCGCTATGCTACGGGGATGTAAAGACACCAGTATCGGTTGTCAAGCGATGGTGGGGACACAAACACACACACACGTGTAGATATATATATGTATATATATATATATATATATATATATATATATATATATATATATATATATATATATATATATATATCCACGCTCTCATTCCGAGGTGCTGAAATAGCTCTCTCTACAAACCATGCTATGTTTTTGAAGTTGTCTTGCAATGTAGGGAATAGCTGTTCTTTAAGCTCGGCTAATGTAGACACCATTTTCCTACATTGCAGTTCATGCTGTTGCATGGTGTTATTCAACGGTAAAGCGCCAGTTCCAGTTTGCAGAAGTTTATGAAAGAATTCCTCAGCCAAGGGGTCATTGTAGATATGAGCTCGCATATTCTTACTTAATGAAAGCTGACGAAAACACCTCCAGAAAGGCGAAAACTTCGAACACATAGATGTCATTAGATCGTGTACCCCGTTGTATGACTAGTAATATTTAACGGAAATCTGCTGCGAGGATAACGACAGTATTGTTTCTAATATCCATTTGTGACCTATCTAGGGTTTCTAGTGCACCACGGTGTGCCATTGTGCATTCCTCCCAGACAATAAGCGTAGTTTAGAGCAGAACCTCCGCCGCCGGTGATCGTTTTGAACTATTACACATTTGGTCATCGCTGAAGTGCGTTTTCTTGAGCACGAATATGGGAAGTTTTCTTTGCGGTCCTTGTTTGCGGAGATAAATAAGAATATCTTCATTTTGGTGGCTTGGCTGAAAAGAGTGAATGATTAAGGAACATATAAGATGGAAGACATAGCAATTTGAATTTGTGCATCGTATAAGTTGATTCTTTAATAACGAATGAAAAGATGTGGAAAAATTCATATGTCAATTCTCCGCGCGTCAATGTCTACGACCCCACAAAATTATCATCATAAATCCTTCCGACAAGGGTGGAATTGTGGTGGACTGAAGCTCTCGGCCAACTTCAAGACACCTCCTTCTATTGCCATCTGCTCTCCAAACCGACGCCTATGCACCAACAGACTGTCCTCCACTATTCATAACCTCATTTCCTCTTCCCGTCTAACTCCTACCGCTTCCAGCCTCATTTTTCGCACTCCACCCACCCCACTATTTACCTCCTTCCCAAAATTCACAAGCTCAACAAACCTTTCCACCCCATCTTCTCTGCCTACACCTGCCCAACGGATATGATCTCCTGATACATCGAGAATGTCTTTGCACCCCACAAGTAGCTTCCATCTCCTACCACATCCACTACACTAACCATTCTCTCCGTCTCTTTACCTCTTTGCCCTTCTCATATTGGCCCCTCTAAATCTCTGTTCACTCTTGATATCAAGAGTTTATATACGGTGATCGCACAGAACGAGGACTTCTGGCGCTGAAACACTCTCTGAACCTTCGACCTGAGCCCTCACCTGACACCTCCACATTTCTTCGTCTGGCCGAACTTGTTCTCTCCCTCAACTGCTTCTCTTTCGCATGGGATTTGTACCAACAAGTCTCGCGAGTGGTCATGGGAACGAAAAAGGGCTCGAAATATGCGAAACTGTTCGTTGGTTACGTTGAAACACAAATATTCTCACAATTCACTAGTCCCACTCCCAAACAATGCGGTCGTTATATCAATGACTGTATCACTTGCCTGCAGTTCATGTTTGATGTTACAAGGAGTTTTGTTGGTCTCTCGCTCAGCTGCACCCTTCACATAATAATCAAGAGGGTTGCAGTCTGGGGAATTAGCTGGCCAAATGTTAAAGGTGATGTGGTCGCAGAAATTGTCTGACAGTTGTGACAGTGTTTTCCTGCTTGTGTGGCATGGTGCAGAGTCCTGTTGCCAGACATAAAGTTTTCTAGCAGCAATCCATTTCAGCTAGGGCAGCACTGCCTCCTTCAGACAGTTGATGTAGGCCTCTGTGTTGAGTGTGAGGCCGTGTGGGAAGATGAATGGAGGCATAACGTCACCATTGCTAGTAATCACTTCGAAGACCATGATATTGACTGGATGTTTGATTTTTTTTTATCATTGTCGGTACATGTTTTGGGGACTCGGAAAGCTAATGGTTCTATGTGTTCACCATTTGTTCCAATCGTAGCTTCCCGCGTAAATGTCAAGCAGTACAGCATGTCATTTCCAAATTTCTGGTACAGTGAATTGCGTCATGCTGCTGTTCTTCTCACAGATGGTATCCAACTTATCCTACTGTACGGTGTAGTCGTGCGCATGCGTGAATTTTAAAATATGAATTGTGTACAATATATCCATCGCACCCTGTGTATTGAGTAGTTACATTTATGGCTGATTTGGCAAAATTTTAATGTGAAACTTATAAAATAATGAAGGCCACCTTGTATATATATATAAAACAGAAAAGGAAAAAATTATTTTATCCGTCAATGTTCTGATTTCAAATCCCAACAACCTCAAATTTCTTTTCTTCTGTGTGGAGTCGACAAAACAGTGTACCAGTCAAGTATTATAGCCGGTTTATCGACCAACCCCGTCCTCTAAGATTTGTAACTTTGTCTGAAATTTTGTTAGTTTTTGATATTATTAGCTTTGATTTTAAGTTATAGGGTTCTCTGTTTTCAGAATCTCTATCGGAAAATCTCTCACAATGATAATATAATTACGTCCAGAATTTCCTATCAAAGTGACTATACCAAAAAAAGATAAACATACAGTTACAAATATTTAGTTTATTTTATTATTATAAATACGACTTTACAAATGCTTTGGGACTAACATTTTATCTGAAACCATTGAAATATCATATAAAACAAATCTAAAGTATCAGTTAAATAAACTAGGTATTCATCGAGAGAAAATAAATATTATTTCTACAGAGCATTATTGAAAAGTATCTGTTAGTGTTTGTTACAATACTGCTTGTGTCAATTTAAAATTCTTTCTTTAAAGTCGTATCGAGGGATACGCGTGGTTGTGCAAAGATACACAAGGACATGCTCCAGTAGCCATCCTGGCATGGTTTTAGAGATGCAAAAACTGCACTAACTCAGATAATATATCCTTCAAAATTTTAAGAGGTTGGTTGCGATTTGAGAATGATTTTGCAGATATTTCTAGCAGAGCCGAACAGACACGGTAGCTCCTGATGACTGAGATATACCCCAGTTGGTGGTAGTTAGTGGTTTCGCATTTTACCATTTCGTTTCATGTCTTGAATGTCATTATGGACAAAATCGTTCCCGCCGTGCACATCATATCTTTTATGCAAACCATAGGTACAGGATAAGGATTCTAGATTATTTTTCAGTTATTTTTACTTAATCTTTGAGAGCACTCGGGTTCATTTTTAGTATTCTCGTTTGTGAGAGCAATCGAGTTTATATCAGATATTCTCATTCTAAAAGTCAGCTCCAGCTAATCGTTGAGAGGACGCTGATATTGCCTTGGTAGCGGTTTGCGCTCTGTGTGTACTCTTGTTATGATTTACAATGCTTTTATTTTATCGATGACTATATCACGCCTTGACAACAATGAATAATCGTCTCCCCTCAAAACTGCTGTCATTCTGCCTAAATTACTAGCAATTGTATTCGTCTTTGTACATTTTTTTCTTCCTGATATACAGCTACACACGCACACAAACAAACACATACAGTCACACACACTTACACACAGAAACACACTCACACACATTCAAACACACTCACACACACACATTATCACACACGCAGAAACACTCACATACACAAAGACACTCACACACACAAACACACTAACACATACAAATCCACTCACGCACACACATACGCGCACATCTACCTCAGCACACAAACATATGGCATTCCTTATACATTTAATTTGATGAGAATCTTCACAGAATTCGTAAACCTAATCTAATTATGTGGCTCGAGTCCAAATAAGGCTTTCTAAAGAGACACATATCCAGTGTGTCTTCATGATTGCCGAGTTATCTTATATGTCTTTCTGGTGTGACCGTCGTATTTATATGGTGAATTTAATTTCGCAAATCTTTTTACATTGTCAGACATTCTCCCCATCAACATTATACATATTTGGAGCAGTTGCAAATGAATTTAGCGTTAATACCGTTGTTGTTGTTGTTGTTGTTGTTGTTGTTGTTGTTGTTGTTGTGGCTGTTAATTTTAGTCCTGTTGCCGATGACGATATTGCTGCTTTTGCTCTGACTGTTATTATTTCTGATATTGTTGATGTGTTTGATTCTGATAGTACTGTTCCTACATTTGTTGCTGTTATTTGTCCCTGTTTTAGCAGTTATCAATATTCTTGTTGTTGCTATTATCGTTACTATTGTGCTGTTGCAGTTATTCCACTTGTGGTAGCTCCTATAGTCGTTGCTAGTTCACTTTCTATTGCTTACATTGCTGGTTTTCCAGTTTTGAAGTTGCTATCATTTCTAGTAGTTCTTTTACCTACGCATATCATCTACATTAGGTCTGAGATTTAAAAGCAAAACTGTTTCTATGTTTCTATTGACACTTGAAACAATTACGCTGTCTTCCATTTTAATTTCATGCATCTCAAGATTGGTCAAGTATATTTAGTTTAAACGTTGTGTTACCAAATTTCTGTTTAAAAATTTCTGTTTCAATTATTGTGGAAAATAACGGAAACTTTGATAAAATAACTTTTTCATTCTTAAGCTAGCGCTTGCAACATTAATTAACATGAAATTATTTTGATGCAAATTTTTAACTTAAGTTTATTTTAAAGTGGAAGTTTGCTCAATAGGACCTGCGAAATTGTTGGGGAAGTTGGTATCAACTGTGTAGGATTATTTCTAACATCGCTTTTTCGTAGGTATGACCAACACCTCTTTGTTGCTGGTATTCTATCAGCTTTCTATAATCAATAAAGTCATTCATCCTCAACATCCTCAACATTGCCTTTAAAGTGCACGATTTATTGAATATATATATATATATACGACATTGGGTAAGTTCATGTCATTATATAGGGATGCTATATTCAAAATTCCTGCCGCACACATCATATTTCTGTACAATGTTTGTAAATTATCGCTGGTGTTTTAATGTTGCTAATATTACCTTTACAACGAACACAAAATAGCCATATTTGAGCTAATAGTTTGTTAAAGTAGCTCAGTAAAACTGTAAATGTCACGCCTAGCAAAGTAGATGGCATTTTCTCTCGTAATTTAGAACCGTAATTTAAAATTAAAAAACACAAAGAAATGAAAATAACTAAATCTATTAAAATATATAGAAAATTATAAAAGAGAAAATAATAATCTGAAAGACAGAACAGAGCGATACAAAAAACAGAATAGAATACAAAAACGTTAAAACAAAAAAATAAATATGAGAGATAAATCACAAAAAGATATTAAACACATTTAAGGGGGAAGAAAGGAGGATAGAAGTTGTGAGATAAACATTAAATCAATGAATGAGAATAAAATAAAGAATATAAGAATTAAAATAATGAAATATAATTAATAACGTCAAGAAGAAAACATAAATGGCAAGAAAAGTGAAATGAAATGTACCAAGTATTAGAAGAGCAAGCTGTTGATATTGAACATATGGTGACTTAATGTAATTTCAAATAATCTTAATTACCAATATTCCAGGTTTTTCTGAAAATATTTAAATGATTCAATTCATTCCTAAATACAAAATGATCTTTTTAAAAAAAAATAGGAATCACACTAAAAATCGATAGATTATATTAAAATGCAAACAAATACTCAGAAAAAAAATTGAATTAAAATTTATCGTTTATGAAAGAATGCTCAAAGAATGGAAAAGGAAACAATAGAATGCAGTGTACGAAGTTATGTGTTGTCAGGAATTACGTCAAGTAAAGATGACTTGACTGAAGGTAAACCAGCTTTTAACTTAGTAGAGGCGTTTTTGTCCTTTACACTGCAGAAGAAAAAAAAGACAATATAAAATAAAACGCGAATTTAGAGAAGAGAACAAAGGAAACCCATTTTAGAGAGGAAGTTGCATGATACTTTGATGTTTAGAATTTATGAGATGCGTAAATGTGACGAAGTTGCATCTTCGACCGAGTATCACATATCGAGATATTTCTGCGCTAATGAGGAAGCCTCAAAATGACTGCTCGCTATGGTAAAAAAAAAACAACCAAAATTCCTTCAGCACACCTTATAGTTTTAACAAAATACAAAGAACACGTTTCATAAAACAGGAATATTTATTGGTTGAAGGTTACACATGGGTGACTAATTCCGAGGGTAGTGGGAAGACACAGAGAATATCAAATTCAATACCGTATAAGTACTTTGTTTTTGAGTACGGGAATATAAAAAAAGCTAATTTGGTATCAGCGCTATTTGAAATCAGAGAATTGGTGTGCCAAAAAATTATGAAAGTGTGCCTTGGTTTAACGTGATAGTACACTTCATGTCTTCTATTGAACTGATCTTCCCCTTCATACATGGTACAGGAATGGCTGTGTGGTAAGAAGCTTGCTTCCCAACGTCATGGTTCCTGGTTCCTACCCACCGTGTCGCACCGTGCATGATATATATATAGGGAACTGCTACAAATAAAATCTAAATATCCCGCGCATCGCGAAATACAGTTTAAACAAAAGAGATCTAGTGGATAACGTTATAATCGATACA
>NC_142935.1:64709398-64734398 GCF_046866305.1 Octopus bimaculoides
ACACACACACACAAACGCATATATATATATATATATATATATATATAAGTACATACATCCACGCTCACGCACATATAACAGTGATATTAATATTTAGTGGTTGTATATATAATTGAACCCATTACAGGAACAAAAACCACAAAAAGAAAAGTAGAGGAGCTAAATAATATTTCTTTCCATAAGTGCCTGTTTAGTTACTATTCTTTACATTTGTAATGTGAATCCCATTGCAGTCCTCTTTTTATCTTTCAGAAATCATTGAAATAATTTAGAAGTCAATTTTGTGTGAGGGTTTACTGGATTACATCAACTCCAGTGTTCAACTAGTAATTATTTTATCGACACGAAAAGGATGAATGTCATAGTATACTTCGGCGGATATGAACTCACAACATGAAGATGAACGCAATGCCGCTAAGCATTTTTCCCAGCGTGCTAACGATTCTACCACCTCGCCGCCTAATATTTCTAAATAATAATTCAATACAATAAAGAAAGTTGTCTGCAAAACGTCCTCACTTTGCAATATTTTGGCCCGTATGATAATTATCAGGAATCAATCGGTTGCTGTTCAACTTTTCTCCAACGATCAAAATGTGGATTCAGAAGTGAAATTTCAACAGTCCATGTGATATTCTTATGGATATACCGTGGCAAATACACTCAGTCTAGATTTTGTTAATCGATCTGACAAATGCTTTTGTGTTCATCAGAAGAACGTGGCATTTTGACCAACTCTATAAACCATGATGCTTATTTAGGTTAGTTAGGTTTATTATAAACTTCTAAGGTTCTACCCAAATGACATCATCTCCCACATTCTCGTAGGAATGATGTAGGGACGTCTTCTTGAACTCTGAAATTCCTTTATCCTTCTTTTCGTACAGCTGTTGCTCAATTTCCGTGTGATCACATGGTGACGTATTTATTTCTACAAATATTAGATCGGGGGAATTCTTAAACTATGGGTTTATTCGAGAGAAAAAAAAACAGAAACCGAATTAAGAAAAACGCAGTTCATAGACAGATTGGTCGTAGATAACGTACCTCTATAGAGGCTTTCCAGGGATTACTCAGATGCTCTACTTTGACCTCTAGAGACCATAACCAAATAAGAAATTATATGGATCAAGATTTAATCAATGTCTCAAGTATATTTTGTCGATGAACTCGTGACATGTGAACTAACTTCTCCAGTAACATGTTGTTCTACATTGATAAGGTAGTAACACACATTGTTAACGTAGTAACATATTGGTTCGACACTTCAAGTAGATTCACGTGAAAACCTTGCTGATCACCAGGTCAGTAATTTATTGATTTGTTTTAATACAATGGATCATAGACACAATAGACACCCCAGTAGCGTCAGCTGAACTCTTTTCGTTTGGATTAGTTTCGAGATATAAGGGTATTTCATGACAGTAACATTCCCCAAATGTGTTTGCTTTCTTTCCTGACACAGGAAATCTGAAGAAAGATTGAGCATGTCTACAGCCGCATACTCAAAGACGTCATCACAATTGAAGTCATTGGTGGAATACTCAAAGACGTCATCGCAATTGAAGTCGTCATCGCTGCAAAGCTGGAAGTATATAGTACGTCATAATGATATCAGCCAATAAAACGTAATAAACAGTGACATCAGTCCAAAATCGAGTAAGACTTGACAACATTTTAAAAACATCGTTTGAAAGCACTCCACGTAAATTTGAACAAGGTGAAAGTTAAACATGGGCTTAAACTACAAAGCCTAACCTAAATTTCAATATAGTCGCATTCTAGAGTTACCGGAAGAAAGTGCCACAGTGTATACATGTCAAGAATTATGATAAAAACTCGCAAAGAAGTCAATGAATGAAATCTTGTCTGAAGAAAAATGTAAAAGTTCATAGTTTCTTGTAACAAGCAGATGACAATATGAATATGTTTGTTTAGAATATTATGTATTCTTTTCATGTGTATTAAGAACTTGTTCTACATTAAATAGTAACCTACTTACTTAAGACGGTAGTGTATATCTAAAGGAAATTTGACTGCAAACTCCAGCAGCGCGAACGACTACTAAAATGTAATTAGGTAAGTGATCGTAGTTATAGACTACAGGGACACGAACGCACGCACCCACCCCTACACACACACGCACACACACATGTCCACATATTCACTCTAAAAGAATAGAGTTTATGGTTATTAATTCGTTGCCGAGATATCACGAATTGGAACTTATACGTTACTTTCAGGTTTCCCCTCGTCGAATGAGTGCGTGTATTTGTATGTGTGTTTCTCTATATGCAACTTTGTATATAATATAGACAATCATGTATGTATGTGTATTAGAACAGAGTTAATTTATAGCAAAATATTTAGCACCTTGCATTAGATTGAATTGGCAACAAATTATATAAGAGATGTTACAAGATTTTATCTTTATTGTTTATCGTTATTGTTGTAATTGTGTTTCCGGTGACACGCTGGTATTAAATCAGGAATCATACACACTTACAAACGCACAATACTAGACACACACACATATAAACATTGTTTCACACCCTACGCAAATAGGTAAACGCACTCACATAGACAAGAACACCCATGGCAGCAGAATGAAGTATGTATGAGCGCGAGGTTTACATACATAGCTCTCACACTTTCACCAACATTCTGCCAACCGGCTTATATGTTCGTGAGTGTATGTGTTTGTATACATGTGTTTGTATGTGTGTATGTCTGTGTGTTTATCTTTGAACATATAGACGTATGCATATCATCACATTTATGTATGAATATATATATATATATATATATATATATATATATACGCGTATAGATGTGAATATATATAAGATATATATATATATATATATATAAGATATATGTATATATATATATATATATATATATATATATATATATATATATATATATATATATATATATATTATGTGTGTGTATGCTTGACTTTCTGTTTGCATGTGTGTATATGGGCAGGTATGCATTTGCCAACACTTCTAAATGCACGTGTATGCATTGTATACCGGTGCGTTTACTTATCTCCAGATTCATTCAACGGTGCGTTCTGTGCGTTTATGTTTGTCTTTGTGTACGCGTTAATGTCAGAAACCCAACGTGAGCTTATTTACGCATTTGCATTATACGCCAATATGCGTCCTTGTATGTTAAGTATGTTGATGTGTATCTGTGTGTGTCTGTATGTGTGTGTGTGTGTGTGTGTGTGTGTGTGTGTGTGTGTGTGATGATTAATGACATCTGCCCCAACTGTCATGTCTTAGAAAAATTTAGTCGATATTTAAATGCAATCATCCCTTCAATTAAACTGCCAAACTACATCGACTACTTTCATTAGATGCAGCCAAATTAAAAATGTATATCATCAGTATTGCCGTAGTCATCGTCATTATACCCATCATCATCTCATCATCATCATCATCATCATCATCAGTATCTCTATAAAAACCCCTAGAATTATCATTAGCATCGTCATCGTCTTCAACACCATTTGCTGTTGCCATTGTCACCGTCGTCGACTTCATCATCAAAACGAGCCGTGATACGCATCTTCATGCTAATCGTGGTTATCCCCATTGCCACACTTTCTCCAGCTCCTCCTCCACCCCTCCTCTCTGAATCCTTCCATCCGTCCACCCATCCATCCTCCGCTTCGTCCGCTTCTTAGGCGTTGTTTATCAAGCTGCTCCCATCACCACCACCACCACCATCATCATCATCATCATCATCATCATCATCATCATCATCATCGTCGTCGACGCCATCATCGTCGTCGACGCCATCATCGTCGTCGACGCCATCATCGTCGTCATCATCGTCGTCGTCGTCGTCATCATCATCATCATCATCATCATCATCAACACAATCATCATCATTTCGGCGTATTTATCGCTATCATCATCATTATTACATGCAGTAGCAACACACAACAGCAAGAGCGTCTTCATCATCATCATCATCATCATCATCGTCGTCGCCATCATCGTCGTCGCCATCATCGTCGTCGCCATCATCGTCGTCGTCGCCATCATCGTCGTCGCCATCATCGTCGTCATCATCATCATCATCATCATCATCATCATCATCATCATCATCATCATCATCATCATCATCAACACAACCATCATCATTTCGGCGTATTTATCGCTATCATCATCATTGTTACAAGCAGTAGCAACACACAACAGCAAGAGCGTCTTCATCATCATCATCATCATCATCATCATCATCATCGCCGTCGTCGTCGTCGTCGTCGTCGTCGTCGTCGTCGTCGTCGTCGTCGTCGTCATCGTCGTCGTCGTCGTCTTCGTCGTTATCATTATTGTTTTCGTTACATGTATAATGATGATACATCACCAACATCAACCACAACAATGACCAGAAGCAGCGTCACCAAGACCAGCAGTTGAACCGTCATTGCCATCATCGTCATCATGGTCATAATCATCAACGTTATCATGAGCATCTTTAATACCATTTGCAGCAACAATCAACAATCGCCCTACCATCATTCATAATGCTAACAACATAAATATCCACCTGTAATATTGTTTTCACATTTTGGCTCACGACTAGGAATTTCAAGGAAAAAGAGTGAATCCATTGCTTCGCCTCCATTGCTTACCTGGTAGTTTTATTAATTTTTTTTTATCGACACCAAAAAGATTAAATGAAAAGCAACTTCGGCGGAAGTTAAGCTCATAACGCAAAGACTGACGAAATCCCGCTAGGCACTTTACCAGGCGTGCTAACGGCTCTATCATCTCGCTATCCTACGTCGACTTGTACTATTACAACCTTCGTTTTTAGGTGACAAGATTGGCAAAATATTTTGCACGCTGGACAAAATACGTATTGGCATTTCGTCTGTCTTTGCTTTCACATTCAGCCGAGGCCGAGTTTGCCTTTCATCCCGTCACAGTCAATGTTATTAAGAACTGGGATCAATATAATCGACTACTGTAGGCACAAGGATTACCACGCAAAAATTTGAGGAAGATCTTGCACCTATAATAGAAACCAATGTTACACCCATCGCACGTCGGTGAATTTGAAGTATACATGAAAGCTGGTCTGTTGAACATACTCTGGTAATAGATATCAAAATCTTTAGAATAGACACCAAATCGGCGTCCGCTATTAGTAGGACAAGATACTGCAATAGCCTGGGCTTCAAAGGTCTACAGGTCTTCAATATCCTCCGGAAGGACCTGAGAGACCTACATGCGGTGGATATAGGTGTCTTCAAGATGAGTCTGGACCTCTTCTTGTCAGGTATCCCAGATGAACCAACTTCACGGCAGGAGGTGCAGATTAGTGCACCTGCATCAAACTCTCTCATGCACCAAATGCCAATTCCTGAAGTAAAATTCGTGAAGTAAAATTGTGTAGCAACACCAAATGGTGGTGCCCCAGCATGGCCACAGCTCATGAGCTGAAAGTAGATAAAATGAAAGAATGAAAACAATGAAAAATATATATATATATATATATGAATGTTACATGCATGCACACACATATTCATTAAAAAGTAGATGCATAAACACATTCACACATACGCTCCACTGCAGATACACGCACAGTTATGTACATATACATACATACATAGATACATACGTACATATATATATATATATATATATATATATATATATATATATATATATACGGTATTCATATAGTAGACAAAAATCAAATACGTAATTAGTTGCTGTGCATGAATTATAAGATATATCATTACGGTAACACCTTGCAAAGAGTCCAGATCCATTTGGTTCGGGGGCTACACAATGGCGTCGTATTGATTTTAGCCGCATAAATTTCTATAAAATAATATTGATGTCTTCTGGAGCAAAAATGTCCATTATTCTTTTATTTAATGGTCGATTCCACGTATGCAAAGCAAATCTGCAAAACCTTTTAAGCCTATACTTCTCTACCAGTCAATACTATACATCTGTATAATGTTCTGTAGTAAAAGGTTAGTGCAAGATTATGCGGCTATTATGATATCTCGTCGAAGAGTTTTTTTTCTTTCGTTACAGCAACAGAATATATATGGTTTCTTTCTATCTCGTATATTTTATATTTTATTTTAATTTTTCTGGTGTGCTTATTACTATTTTGTATGTGTGCGTGTGTGTGTCTTATCTTGCTCAATCTTCCTTCTATGGTGAGATTTCATCTCCAACCTATTCATAATTTAAAGTTTTTTTTTTGTTGCTGAAGCCGTAATGCATGCATAAATAGATACATACGCACACACCCACATACGTACATACACATACACACATATATAATTTGCTATAATATAATATAATACATATATACATATTTATATTTTTTGTGTTTATGTGTACATATGATTACATATACACATGTATATATATATATATATATATATATATATATATGCACACACACACACACACACACACACACATGTATATATATACGTATATATATATATATATATATATATATATATATATATATATATATATATATATATATATATATATATATATATATATATATATATATATATATACAATAAGCTTATGTCCAAGTTTGTATACCTTCCAGCTGTATACTCCCTATCTTATGATGGAATGAAGAAACACCAGATGTTTTCTATGGCTTGCATATCCGCCGAAAGCCTAGTACCATATCCACACGAAAATCACGGACCACATTTATCTTATTTGTATTGTATATTTCTTAGGTATTTCTAAGGCATATGTGAGTCCATTTATATCATATATTTCTAAGGTATTTCTAAGCACTGTTTGATTCCGAATAACATATTCCCATGTTAATGTACGAAGCTGATATCTATCACAAAACGAATGTAAAATGTAATAATTGTACTAATATGCAATGTGTATTAATTTCCAGTAATATTCTTATCCACTACATGTGTTTTACAAACATTCTTTCATACAGGCATACACATATGATCGACTGTACGCATGAGTGAAATGATACATACATACATATTTACATACATAAATACATACATATATATATATATATATATATACATATATACATACATATATATATATATATATATATATATATATATATATATATATATATATATATATATATATATATATATATATATATATATATATATATATATGTATATATACGTGTGTAGGTGTATATCGCCACAATTTTTCAATATGTTGCCAACATGTGAGAGATCTGCGTGGGATGGATATAGCTGTCTTCAAAAGAAAACGGGATCTCCTACTGTCATCTCGTTTTCATGTTTTGTACAAATATCAAATTTTATTTTTTACAAAGTTGAAGTGTGTTAGACGATAAAAAAATATTTTGTAATGTTCATAACGTTCAATCGCCGCTTTCATACGTTCATAGTAGTCATTAGATTTCAAAATGTATTTCATTGACAGTAAAGAGAATAACTTCTTCCTTTTTGTACCTTTTAGAAGGCTACAGCAAGCTGAATTTTTTGAATACGGTTTTGACCAACCCGCTGACTGCTTAAACCTCACTGGCATAGATCTCGTTTTTATTTTAATCAGTTAGTGTGCAGTTTACATGTAATAGTTTTATGACTGAGCAAACTTCGAAAACTTCAGTTTACTGGAGACTTCTAAGAGGTATAAAAAAGAAGTCAATCCTATTACTACAATTGTGAAGAACTCATCTGACAGTTAAATAGATTTTGAAATGTGATGGTTACTAAGAACGTGTGAAAGCTCTGAATGAAATTTATTAACATTACAAAATAGTTTTTTAATGTTGAACATTGTAAAATTGTTTTAAATACAATAATAAAAAAAAAACGTGAAAACGAGATCATGTTTTAACTTTACTCAACTGATATATATATATATATATATATATATATATATATATATATATATATATATATATATATATGTATATATATATATATATATATATATATATATATTGTATGTATTTTTATGTATAATATAATATGCAAACATTACACACTTTTACCTAGCAATTTCAACACGCAAGATAGTTGTCCAGCCCACAGTTATGACACAATAGATTTTCTTAAGGATTTAATGAGCTAATAAGTGCCATCGAATCATTAAAAACGTGATCAAGCACACGTACATTACAGATTCACGGTCACTAAACATGGCTTATCTACACTGAATTTATCTTCATGTTATATTTACACATCCTTATCTAGCATGCTCTTCCATTGTTAAGCATTTAATAACATTCGGGGATTTGTTAATTTCGAACGAATATTTTTCTTTTTTTTTTCTATGACACTGACTCTCGTAAGCTGTGATGTTATACACAATCTTGCCATGAATATTCTAATCTTTTGTCAATATATGTTGCAGTGGTCATTCAGCAGTGTGCAGTTGTCATTCAAGATAGTTGGCAATGATTTCACTGAAACAATAGACAAATACACGTCATAAATTCGTCATATATTAAAATTAACTCCACCTGAAGAAAATGATAATTCAGATCAGCGCTATATGAGATGGAGAGATATACACAAGAATCAAGATTTTTCAAAACTGAAATGCCATTTAAGACACAAATAGGGTTACTGCCTGGTGATAAGGGGAGAAGTATGCCCAAAAGTTTCTGTCTGAACAGGCTTAATCAACGCGACAATTTTCACAATTTATCTCCGGTAGACAAGGGACTTAGACTTATATATCAAAAGAAGGGAACGCTTTTATGGCCTGGGTAATTTGCATAATTTCAATAAAAATGAGTGACGGGAAATAATTTAGAATGGCCAGTTATATATATTTTCAAAGAGACTAGTATCGAATTGTTGCGTGTCAGTTGACCTAATAAAAGTTCTCTCAGTTGTTGAGTTATATTTGATTTGAGATTTCTTCTTTATAATTTATCTCATTATTATGGTTAGCCTGGATTAATCAAACATGTGAACTAAAGCATTGCAACTAGGAACATCTCCTCTTCTGACGTCAGGCAAAATTTTCAAACGTATAGAACAGAACATGTGACTATGTAAGGTCTCAATCGTTAACTATACAGGCAGTCATGTATTGTTATTTAATCCCACGTTAACTTATGGTGAACACACGCACAAACACGCACGCAGTATATATTTTAATCATGTTCACAAGCTATTGTATATCTAGAAGTATATTAGCTAATAAATATCGAGGAGTATATTAAGCAACATGTAGTTCATTTTATAACATTGGTGGATGCTACTGAGAGAGATGTTACTGCTATTAATAGATAATGCATATAATTTTCTTCATTGGCTCATTGAAAACGTTCGCAGAAATATACCAGACGTACTTCATTGACATTTTAAGAATTAATAAATCATTTCTTTATTTATAACCTTTTTCAAAAAATTAATTGATTTAATTAACAAAATTTAATTTAAATCAACTTTCTGGAAACCTTTGATATTGATTAAATGTGTTATTCTCGATTACACTAACAACAAATTTACATCAAAATTCATTAGAATGATTATTAGTGCGCATTTAAAATTCTATTTAAAATATAGTTTGGTAGTATTGATTCAAAATACACCACATTATACTTAAACATGTTCTAGTGTGTATTCTAATGGAATCAGCCAATATCACTAGTCAATATACTCCAAATATTTCCTTGTTTAATATCCTATTTCAATAACACCTACAATTAATTTTGTATGGCAGTTTTAAAATATAATTCTCCAGGCATCATGACTCATTAATTATCTATCTAACTATCTATCTATCTATCTATTTATCTATCTATCTATCTATCTATCTATCTATCTATCTATCTATCTATCTATCTATCTATCTATCTATCTATCTATCTATTTATCTCTCAGTCTGTTTGTCTGTCTGTATATATACATGTGTGTGTGTGTGTGTGTGTGTGTGCACCTGTCTGTACCTTTCAGAATGAATAAACATTGTTTTGGAAAATGTACAGATTATTGTAATGAAAAACATCTTGAGGATGAGTATATGAGCTCTAACAATTGAGGTTTTTTAAAATATAACAATATTGGTTTCAACCTATAGGTTGGGTTCAGAATTCTCAAAAAAGTACTCACACAGACATAAACACGCACATACACATGCACATATACACGCACACACAAACATATTGCAATTCGTGTTTATGTCTGTTGCTGGACAATACATAGAATGCTTTATCGAAGAATTTTCCGCCTTAGAAGAACAATTCTGTAGCTTTCATCTAAAATTTGACCATATACGAAGCATAATTTAAAATACACATAAAATATGCTTCAGGATGCAAAAGTCTAATGAAAACTTTTAATATTAGACAAATGTTACTCTCGAAAGAAGGCGTCAATTTGGGAGATTGCCTGTATTCCATTGAATTAATTATGTAGGATGATTATTTGAGCTAATTATTTATATAGGACAAAAATTTACTCGGTTATTTTCTACAAAAATTCGAACGCTTGTATTATAACTCTGAGTTTAAATGCAAAAAATTAAAATAGGCAAGCAGCGTGACAACAATTAAAAAAAAATATCTGAAACTATGTAACAAAGTCATGAGTCACTGAGGTTTCAGTAAGGTTCTAGCTAAGTTCTAGTTACGCCATACATCAATATATATGATTCCATGCACAAAAACGTACCGTACATGTATATACGAGTATAAGTCTTCTGGTGGTTATATGAAGTTAGTCACGTATGTGTAAACAGAGGTACATGAATAAGGCTGTTAATGTTATTACAAGTTATTATCTAAGAAAATAGTTATTAATGCCTTTTAGAGATCAATATTGTTATCTATCAGACCATGGTAAATCATGTATGCCGAAAATTTTATCCAGTTTTTAAATGAAAAGTTCTCAATAAAAATCGACGGGAGTGTCTTCGAGTTTTCCTAAATTCCGATCGTTAAAGATTGCAAGAGGCTGTAATAAGGAAACAAAAACCTCATATTTTGGTGTAATTAGTTTTCGAGATTTCAGTCGTCTTCTGGAAAGGACCAATCAATTTCATAATATTCAGAAGATCTCTTAGGTACGGAAAATAACTATTATACATAAATTGGACGTGATTTACTGATACCTGTAAGAAGTACCTTATGTCGAGAAGCTTTACGTAAAAAATATACATGAAGTAATAAGCTTGTGGTGAAGATTTTCGTTTGTTTGTTACGAATCATTTCTGTTCATCTATTGGTGGAAGCAACGATGTAGTACGTTTTGCCGGATTAGATCAATTCAACAAATATTTATAAAATATGTGTGTGTATGTATGTTGTTACCTTTTCTATATAATTAAATGGTTATTTGTAATGTTAAAAGAAGACAAATCTTATAATGAATTTATAGATATGTGAAATAAGACGGGATGGTTACAGGTGGAAAACATTGCTCATTATCGTACTGACTCAGTTTTTGCCTGGTATTAAACAATTCTCACAATCATTGCCATTTGTCTTACGCTGTTACGAAATTTTCGATGTCAATCACACGGAAAACTGTTACAATGCCTCGTGTGCATAAATTCCAATGAATCAATAGAATTTAAAAGCTTCTTCATGTCTTAGCATTTGAATGCAACGTCACTGGTCTTGAAGTTTTACATGTGTGAAGAAATTAACGAATTTCAATTGACCAGGAAACAATGTCAATATATTCAAGAATATAACTTACAAATTTACAATGAACGGTTAATTAGTTTTTGAAAGAATTCTTTTCATTCCATTTCGTATTCTTCAATAACTCCACAGAATTTCTCATTGGAAACTTTTGTGCTTTAGAAGAACAAAATGTAGTTGAGGTCTAAGATATGGTGGTCATGTAAATACTCATTGATGAAATATTCTCTTGTATCAAAAGGTGGAGTCTTAAGGAAACATTTATTATTTGAGAAATGTCAGTGATGCAATATAACATGAACACCAACATTTGCGTCCCGTACCCACGCACAAGTATTTGTATGAAATATAATCTTGTAGAATCACAGAGCTTACATATCATACACTCTATAATAATGTCCTTGATTGTAATATTATTGATCTAGCATTCTATAATTGAAGTTCTACCATAAAAGTATTACTGTACATCAGTTTCAATTATGGCCTAAGGTTACCTGTTTTGGGGGCAAGGGACGAGTCACTTATATCAACCACAGTACTTGATTGGTATGTATTTTATTGCCACATAAATGGTAAAAGCAAAGCCGACCTCGGCGGAATTGGAGATCGGAACATAAAGATGCACAAGAAATGTCACCAAGCCACTTTATCCGGTATACTAACGATTCTGCCAGCTCGAAGAATTTATAAAAAAATAAGTGATAAAATGTTGGCATGAAAGTCTATATACATCTAAAAATCATTTATTGAGTTATATTCTACTCTTGCAAAATTGTTTTTAATTTCATAACTAGAGAAGCAAGCAACATATATAACAACAAAGAAGCCTATATATATAGTCTGATCTTAATATGACCCAAACTTCTTTTGGATTATTTTCTGCTATTGTACGAAAGAAAAGAAATCGGCTAATGAATTCTAAATATTTTTTTAATATTATTTTATACATCAGCCTTCAGAAATCATCAACAAAATTTGGAAATGTTTATAAGAATCCCGGATGATTCAGACGATCGATGCCTAAATTCATCTCTGAACATGAATGAATTTGATTACAGTACAATCGGGCATTGCAATAACAGATCTATTAGAATGAGTGTGATGTGATGTTAAACAAAGTCAATAGCAGTAGAACAATATTCGTGGATTTCTTTCAGAAATAGAGGAAAATGTCAAGCAAGGATATACTATATCTCCAAAGCTCTTTACCGCATGCCTAGAAATTATCATCATGGACATTGAAGGGACAAGATGCGTGTTCATCTATATCGAGAATGTAACATACCTGGGATTCGCAGATGGAATTGTACCCAGCCCTGAAGCCATAGAGAAGTTGTAAACCATGCTAACAGGGCTGGAGACTGAGAGCTTAGCAGTAAATCTTAAAATGAACCGCAAGTAAACATAATATATGTGGAAGGCTTGAGCTGGGTTGAATTGAGCTTTACAGCGAAGAGTTCGAGGAAGCAAAAGAGTACCTCTACTTAGGACACTGAAAACTCATAAGACAATTAGGGAGGGTGGAAGGCATTTAGCTCAATATAGGATGTGTTCAAAATAAAAATAGACAATATCATACATGTCAGAGTATTGTCTTCAATACCACCGCCCTACCTTCTCTCTTATACGCAAGGGAGATGTGGGCTACTACTAATCGGATAGATAATCGACTGGCTACGATGCAAAGGACTATGTAAAGATTCATGCTAGGAATATCATTCGGAGAGATATGTGAAATGTGATAATTCGAGAACGGAGCGGAACGAACAATGTGATCGAAGAAGACCGAACACCTAATTTCCGCTCAGCCGCTTATACTGCAAGGCTGCAACGTTCAGTGGCAATATGTGGACCCGTGACAAGTGGTATCCAGTAGATCCAGAAAGGTCACTTGGAAGGCATCTCTGATGATGGGATGACGCTCTACTTAAGCAATTTAAGTCAAGGTGGAAAAGAATGGTGTAATCAAGACAGAATTGGAAGCAGATTTTGATCAGCGGTATATAACAGCACCTGATGCTGTATTCGATACTGTGATATTGTGGTTTATCTTTTATCTTTATCATTTATTTGTTTCAGTCATTTTAATGCGGCCATGCTGGGACATCGCCTCGAAATTATAGTCGAAAGAATCGACTTCACGGGTTCTTACTTAAGCCTAGTACTTATTCTATCAATCACTTTATGTCGAACCGCTATATTACGGAGACGTAAACACACCGGTAACGATTGTGAAGCGGTGATGGGGGACAAACACAGGCACAAAATCAAGCAAATATAGTTATATATACGTATACGACGGGCTTCTTTTAGTTTTCCGTTTACCAAATCCACTCACAATGATTTGGTGGACCCGTGGCTATAGTAGAAGACGACACCCAAAGTACAACACAGTGGGACTGAACATGGAATCATGTGTTTCGGAAGCAAGCTTCTAACCAGACAGTCACTCTTCCACCTTGATTAACAACAGTTCAAAATAGGTAGAAAAGCGACGATAAAAGCAATCATGATATGGAAATAACTGAACGCCTTCGTGTGAAATTTGGTGAGCCTGACACAAACCCCTAACGCACAAAGTTACCCTACAATTATGTAAACATCAGGAGCAGTGATGAAAACGAGCTAAATATAATGACGTAATCGTAGAGCGTTA
This sequence comes from Octopus bimaculoides, assembly GCF_046866305.1. Taxonomy (NCBI): domain Eukaryota; kingdom Metazoa; phylum Mollusca; class Cephalopoda; order Octopoda; family Octopodidae; genus Octopus; species Octopus bimaculoides. The sequence goes on from NC_142935.1 coordinate 64,723,695, forward strand.
GACAAGTATATTCACATGGAATTTGTGATAACACTTCTGTGACAGGAGTGATAAGAAATAAGTTCCTGTACATTACAATATATGCGAACAGAATTTGATTTTATATCGTGTTTAGAAGATTCAGCTGCTGTGTTTTATTGAAAGTCAGCAGCCCCAAAAATATAAAAATATGGGGCGATATTCACGTTTATGCATTTTCAACATATTTCGTGGCCACCCACCTTACAAACTCACGCAAATACATAAATACACAGAAACACGAGCGAACACTAGCATATGAATATATATATATATTTACACACACGTACCCATATATATGTGTGTGTGTGTATCTATTCTATACCAATATTCCCTAATATATATATATATATATATATATATATATATATATGTATATATATATATATATATATATATATATATATATATATATATATATATATATATATATATATATATATATATATATATATATGTATGTATATATATATATATATATATATATATATATATATATATATGTGTGTGTATGTGTATGTGTGTTTGTGTGCGTGTATGTGTGTACCTATCTATCTATACACTGAATAATTTAGAACACTCCTGATAGAGGAAATTCGTGATATGAGCGAAAGTATTTAGACCATCTAAACCAGTCGGTTTTTCAATTATTTATTTAAGAATGTAAGTTTTCATGAAAGATATGTGTTGTCTCTTATACCTCTTATTTACAGCGACAAGAAAGACCATACGGGCATTCACTGTGTGTGCTTAATAGGGTGCCTAATAGATATGGCTGGATTTGCAGGCATGATAAAAATGCCTGTGCGTAAGACATATATACTAATAGGCATACATACGTAAATAGATGCAAGCATACATGCTTACGTATATAAATACATATATACATGAACACGTATATATATATATATATATATATATATGTATATACACAAACGTATATATGTATATACATATACATACATATATATATATAAATATATATATATATATATATATATATATATATATATATATATATATATATATATATATATATATGTTTATGTATGTATATATGTATATGCATAGATCAGCGTGCATATATATATGCGTATATACCCATGGGTAAAAATGCATATACATATGTATACACAATTACGCATATACACACATATACTTCTCTCTTTCTCTATCTCCCTATATATATATATATATGTATATATGTATGTATATATATATATATGTATATATATATATTTGTATATACATATATGTATATATATATATATGTATGTATATATATATGTGCATATATATATATATATGTATATGTATATATATATATATATGTATATATATATATATATATATATATATATGTATGTATACATGTATATGTATATATATATATATATATATGTATGTATATATATATATATATATATATATACATACATATATATATATATATATATATATATATATATATATATATATATATATATATATATATATATATATATATATATATATATATATATATATATATATATATATATATATATATATATATATATATATATATATATATATATATATATATGCATATACACGTGTATATGTATCATCAAACTGAGTTTTAACAGATGTACTACACATTACGATTACATGCAAAGAATAATTATCTTCGATCGAACAGACAGCAAGATTAATAAAAAAAATGCAGTAAAATTCAATAAATAAAATCTCATACCAGGCTTAATTGAAAACAGCAGTTATTGTGGAGCATGAGAGGGAAAATAAGAAGTTAGAAAGAATAAAACGATGTAAGAAATTGGATGAAAAAATAATGATTTTTAGATTAAAGGGTACAAATCTACATGGATATCTATTCCCACACACGAAAACAAAATCTGCATGTATGGTTTTATGTATGAACTTATGTACGTATGTAAGTATATATACGTATGTATGTACACATACGCACACCCATGCGTATATACAAACATAGACACTCAATTATAAATACGTATATGTATTTATAAGTTTCTCTCTTCTCTCTTACAATAATATATATATATATATATATATATATATATATATATATATATATATATATATATATATATATATATATATATATATATATATATATATATATATATATATATTTATATATATATATATATATATAAATAAATGTATACATATATAATATAAAGAGAGAGAGTGAGAGACCGAGAAAGTTATGTATGTGTGGTGGGAGACTGGGTGTATACGCATGACGTGTGTTTAATATGTGAATATGAATAGGTGTATGTGTACGTAAATTTTCGTCTCATACTGAGACGGAGACGCATTCGTAGATAGAGCGATAGGTATGTGAAAATCAATGATTAGAATTGCTGCTAGCTAGATCAATAGAATGATAGGGAGAGTGAAAGAGATAAATAACTGAAGTTATTTAGTGAAAGATAGGAAAAAAATGATAGTGGAAGAGATAATGGTAGAGATAGATAGGGTGAGAATGAGTGAGAGAGAGAGTAAAAGAGTTACTCTCAGAGTCAAACCGAGATATATAATAAATGGAGTCCGATTTTATTTTAATGTCTTGATTGTAAGTTAGAAATAGCATTATATAAAATGAAGAATATTTAGTGGTTTTGATATATGACCAAATAAAATATATGTTTCCAGGTGGCTGTGTGATAACAAGTCTCCTTGCCAACGATATGGTTCCGGGAATAGTCCTACGGTTTGGTATCTTAGGCAAGTGTCTTCTAGTATAGTGTCGAGCTGACCAAAGCCTTGTGAGTGGATTTGGTTGACGGAAACTGTAAGAATGCATGTGTGTGTGTGGCTATCCCAAACCGCTTGATAATTGGTGTGTTAATGTCCCCGTAACTTAGCGGTTCGGCTATAGAAAATGATAGAATAAGTAATAGGCTTAAAATAAAAGTAGTGGAGTTGATTTATTCGACGAAATGCTGTAATTTAATGACTGAAACAAGTAAAATATAAAAGATTGAAAATGCAAATATAAACGCGTAGAAAATAAAACGTTTGCATTATAACATTTATGAAAACCTGTAACTGATATGAACAAAAACAGTATGCGCAATACAGAAGGTTAAATATTATACAGGTACAAATACAAGAATATGGACTGAACAGCCTATATTTTACATCACTATAATGGCTTCTATGCATGAGCTTCTCCACCGGTATTTGCCACTAGACACTATACTACTGCAGAACTTCTTTTAAAAAAAATCCATTTGGAAATCCATGAATATCTGCAGAATTTCCACAAATGAATTGTAATACGAGAAGATGGAATGAGCAGGCTTTATTCCCTATTATGCACGTCATCAGGTGAGCAGGCTCGATAAACACTTCTGGATCGTCTTCAGTTTCTCCCATGTTTTTTTATAACTTAATCTATTTTTAGCATTCATTGTACAACAGCAACACGAAGAGAAAAAGAATAATGAAAATAAAAAAAGAAATTAAAATATAAAATAAGCAAACCCCTTATTCACTCCATTCTTAAGCAAACACTTGTCTCGATTTCATAAAGATAGTTGCACACCCTCAAATTATATTGCAATAAATGTATAGACTGGAAAAAATTACGTACTTTTTGTATCAATCACCATTTTACTTGAGAGGAAATCATTGGCGTGTGGTCAGTTCCTTATCAGAGCGGGATGCAAATAATGTCTGCTTGCATACTTCGATTTGTCTGCTTCTAAACTTTCTTTTAGTTGTTACATGGTCTCATCACAATTTGTCTACCAATCATTAAGCAAGAAGATTAAACCGAGAAGATTACCTCGTACGCACCATTGTACGTAGGGGGTATATTCGTGTATACGGTGCGTAGGTAAACACACACATACACATATACAGACACACGTGTCTGTGTTGTCTGTGTATGTGTACACAGACTCACACGTGTGCGTATATACATACATACATACATACATACATACATACATACATACATACGTACATCCATACATACACACACACACACACACACACGCACATATATATGTATATATATATATATATATATATATATATACACACACATATATATATAAATATATCCTAAGGTTTTAAACTCATGAATATGTAACTTTCCATGCTACTCTACTTATACACCTCTAATATACGCTCTTATGTAAGTTATTTTCCCCTATATATATACATTCATTCAGAATTTAATATAAATACGCAACAAAAGAAAACTAAATCTACAGTGTAGATCTACTGGATTTGTTCAGACCTAATATTTCTACATATGGTGATATATCCACCCCATAGCTGCTTCTCTTATTACTAAATAACAATATCCATACATATTATTATGAAATTGCATAAATTAGGTAAGCAACAGTATAATCATACTAGTAATCATAATAAAAACCCTTTCATTACATGTTTTAGTGAATAAAGGATTTATATCGTACTAAATATCACATATTTTTTCCAAATTCGAGGAACGAGCTTTTGCGTCTACAGTTATATTTTAGAAATATTTCATCATTGCAACATATTATTTCTAATGTTTCTTTCAAGCAGATGTTACGCGCTTTTGAGTATGTATCTTATGGATATGTAATTCGAATCACTAACCAAGTCGTGATGTATTAATTTTTTTTACCTGTTTCAGGTTTCAAGTATCAAATTGTGTCAGCGCGTGATATGCATTGTCGTTTGTAAATAATGCTGTGAGGATCCTCCAGCTACTCTTGAATATGTTACTTCTTGCACGTAGATATGCATATAAGCATGCACATGATCTTACTGTACATTTCTTGACAAAATTTCTATGTGGATACATATTCGCAAAATGACATGCGTTATTATATCAGCAGTTGCATTTTTTATATCACTATTTGCATGCAGTTCACCACTTGTATCAATTTTTACATATTTCTTTTAGGCCCCATCAGTCACTATTAATTTAGACCTGGTCGACAGGACACCGAAAATCACAGCATAATAACGAGCAAAAAAAAGGACACACTCCTTCGTCGATGGACTGGATGAGAATTGCAGCTAAATATTTCCAAAATGATACCACAACACTTTATATAAATTCGGATAAATTAAACTATGTTATCCTGAAAAAGATTCAAATAAAAGAGGATCAATGATGGTTGCTCTGAAATAAGTAGCCACTGTAGTACGTCTTTGATAGAATATAGGTAAATGCTATAAAAAAGAGAGAATTGTTTCACTCAGCATAGTACAAGTAAATTAAAAACTGGAAACAATTAAAGAATACATATATACGTATTTATTCGTCAAGTGGGGTATTAATGGATTGATAGAAATCCTATACAATTTCAAAGGTATCTTAACATAAAATGGTCAATCTAGTGTATTGCATTTTTCGATTAAAATTTGTGCAAAACACAAGGATGTAATCTGGTGGAAGGTAAATTTACGCAAACGCGTTACGTACGCATAGACGAACAAAACCCGGACGTACACACAGACATACAGTCACACAGACACAGACACACACACGCACACACACACACACACACGCACACACACACACACACACAAAGGCATGCGAGCGCGCACACACACACGTACACTCACACGGAAGTACAGTTAAAGAAATAAAAAGGATATATAAAATTTATGGAAAATATGTTACACACTCTAATTTTGTATTGAGCTCTTTCAGCTACATTTTGATTACATGTAAGAACAGTATTAAGAAATCGCTCACACAAACATCTATCTATCTATCTATCTATCTATCTATCTATCTATCTATCTATCTATCTATCTATCTATCTATCTAACTATCTATCTATCTATCTATCTATCTATCTATCTATCTATCTATCTGTCTGTCTGTCTGAACATATATATATATATATATATATGTATATGTGTGTGTTTGCATGTGAGTGTTCGCGTCTGTGTGAATGTTTTTATACTACATAACCATATCAAAACTTTATTCAGCCGCATATGAAGAATCATGCATGTATTCATACATATATATATATATATATATATATATATATATATATATATATATATATATATATTCCCATATATTTATATATATGTGTGTCTGTGTATATATATATATATTTATGTATATATATATACACACATACATACAAATATGTGTGTGTATATATACACACATATATGTATATATATATATGTACATGTGCTCATATATATGGAAAGTGAAAGAGAAAGAAAGAGAGAGAAGAAGGAGAGGGAGAGGGAAGTATGAAAGGGAAGAGAGAAGACGAACGAGAGATAGGAGTGAGCGAAACATTGATAATGTTAGAGAAACTTGTATTGTGACACACAATCGTATAGATTGTCATGTATACACATACATAACACACACGCATACACGCAGACATGCACACACGCACACACACACACACATGCATATACACATATTTATCTGCAGTTATATACTGAGATATGTAAAACCTGCAGCAAAATATAAATGCATTATCTTTTGGATCGATTAGATATGGCAAGTGTTTTTTCGATAATTTTCAAATACAAGAATACCGATAGAAAAATATATTTTAATCTGGAATGAGATAGTGTCTATGAGATAGGCAAGCAGATGTGAAATGCTTGCTGATAAAAAAAAAAAAGAGAAATGAAAAGTATACAGCAAATAGAAAGCAATTCAAAATCAATAGTAAATAAGCATTATACTAAATCGATATTCGATGATGTTCCATGATAGTAATGTGCAAAAAATAGATTGAGCTAAAGAAAGAAATGGAAATGATTAATGTACACGAATTAAAGTAGAAATAAAGATAAGATGATGACAGAGCATGCTGACTTAAGGAAAGTTTGAAATTGCACTGTAGATGAAAAGTTGAGGAATTCTAAAGTGCCATAGTAGCATATTATTATTTTCATTGTCTCGTTCGTTGCTTACAATTTGAAGCATTTCGCACGGGATGAATACAGTCAAACATTGACGATTAAATTCTGCTTTACTAATATGAAGTTTCATCTTAGAAAATGTATATGAAGTGTTTGCTTTTGGTATTATTAACAGATCCATTAAAAGAACTCAATGGAAGAAAACAAAAACAACAGCCTCAATGACAAACCCATTAATAAATAATTTCTCCAGCATTAACTTCTCATTAATTATATTATTGAAAACAAAGAATATTGAATATATACAATATATCCTCTGCGTAACATTGTTAAAGTATGCATAATAAAACACTGAAATGTTCCAGTAGGCATCATAAAACATGTTCATCTATATATGTGCACCCACACACACAACCAACCCTCCACACATATGCATACTGTGGATTCTTTTAGTTCCAGTCTACCAAATCCACTTTCGTCGGTCCGATGCTATAGTAGAAGATACTTGCATAAGTGCAACGTCTTCTTTCTTTCTCACCCTTTTTAAAGCCTAGCCAGGCTCATGGGCCCGGTTTCCCGGTTTCTATGGCGTATGTACTCCTGCAGCTGGAGGAGACGCCAGTGCATCGCAGATAAGTGCCACGTAGTGGGTCTGAACTCTGGAAGGTGTGTTTGGGGAGCAAACTTCATACCACATACGGGAGCATACTTCATACCGCAAATTATTCTACGCAAGAATGTATGAGAATTATGAAAGATTCAACAAACAGACTGGTTGCAATGATTACTATCACTGCAGCCTATTCTCTGTCAGGGCTCAGGAAGAATGAAGAGAAGTACTGCTTATGTGACATGGTTCAAATTACACACATTTATGCTTAATTGTTTCTGAATACTCTTTTTGGTCTTCGTTCATTTTAATCGCAGATTTGAGGCGTAGTCTTTACAGCAGATGCTTCAAGAACAGGAATTTTACAAATACACTCGATTGCATGAGATTCAAAGCTATATTTCTAAAGAATTCCAAAGCATATTCTTTAAAGTGAAGACTAAATATGCAACGTACTTAATTTCGCTTTCAAACGTATCTTCATCTTCAACAATTCTTCGTTTCATATTTGATATAAAAAGAAAATGATAGTAGTAGTAGTAGTAGTAGTAGTAGTAGTAGTAGTAGTAGTAATAATAATAATAATAATAATAATAATAATAATAATAATAATAATAATAATAATAATAAGAAGAAGAAGAAGAAGAAGAAGAAGAAGAAGAAGAAGAAGAATAGGAAAAAGAAGAAGAAGAAGAAGAAGAAGAAGAAGAAGAAGAAGGAGAAGAAGAATAAGAATAAGAAGAATAAGAAGAAGAAGAAGAAGAAGAAGAAGAAGAAGAAGAAGAAGAAGAAGAAGAAGAAGAAGAAGAAGACGAAGAAGATTGATAACAATAAATAGGAGAAAAAGAAGAATCGTAAAGACGATGATGTTAATAACGATATAATGATAATAATAATAACAGTAAGAATACCAATAAAGATAATAATAAAAATAATACTAATAATGATGACAAAAAAATGATAATGAAAATAATAGTACAGATAATAATAATAATAATAATAATAATAATAATAATAATAATAATAATAATAATAATAATAATAATAATAATAATAACCACAAGGACAAAAACCGAAAATATAGATACTAAAATACGATGTCATATATGTGAAAACATAATTAACTTATGAAAGCTAACACATATCTTATGATTTTCATAAGTCTTCAATGCAATTAAGCATCGGAAACTTTTAGCATTCCATGTTTGAAGTTGCAGCTAATTAATTATTTACTTCTAACTAATGTAATAAAACATGACTTCTGAAAAGTAATTTATGTTAATATAGAATTGATAACTTCAGACGTATGTGTTTATTATGCGTACGCATGCTTGCTTAGGCGTGTGTATCAGCTTATGCGCGTATACATATATGTAAGGTACGCTTGTAAGTATATGATAAATAGCATAGGTAGTTGGTTCTATATGTGTGCGTCACTCTATGTATGTGTGTGAACTCATTACCACACAGACTCCTACACATACATATATATATATATATATATATATATATATATATATATATATATATATATATATATATATACGAATGCACACACAAACACCTACATGTATATTTATGTATACATACGCTTACCCACCTGCATGTGTATTTATGTATGCCTGTGCTTCTCTGAATATCGACGCGTAGACAGCTATAAGAAATTTTACCAAATATATTATCAATATGATGTTGCTATATTCTGTGTCGCGATGGCTTTCTTTTATGTCTTGATCTGTCTTTCTTTCGTGTGTGTACGCGTTTGTGTATGTATATAATCATCATACATATATATTATACATAGAAATACATGCATCTATATATATGCTTGTATTTCTATATATAATATATATATATATATATGTACTTATGTACATATGTATTTTTATATACTACACACACGCGCACACAGACACGCAGAGATAGAGAGAGAGGGAGAGTGTGAGAGAGAGAGAGAGAGAGAGAGGGAGAGAGAGAGGGAGAGAGAGAGAGAGAGAGAGAGAGAGAGAGAGAGAGAGAGACTCACACAGGTAAACATATTTCCGATTGCAAGTATATATAAGCAAGTTCATGCGTGTATGGATGTGTTTAATTACATAATTAGTTCCCAATAAAACATCTAATATTATTATAACGATAAAATCTTATTCTCCCTATGGAAAATAAAGCCATTTTACAGCAGCATATATATCTCTACCTGTCGACAGAAAAACCGATACACGCATTTATATATATATATATATATATATATATATATATATATATATATATATATATATATATATATATATAAGGTAATGTTTACCCCCATACCTGGACAAATATACACTGAACCAAACATCTTCGTGAATGGAACAAGATTAGAAGTCATTGACACCTTCGTTTACCTTGGAACCACACTGTCAAGGGATGGTGGTCTTGATGCAGAAATATACCATCGAATAGCGAAGGGAAGTGCTGCATGTGGAAAGCTTGAAAAGCGAGTATGGGCTGATAGAGATATCTCCCTGCAGACAAAAATCAGCATCTACAAAGCGTGTGTATTGACTGCACTTCTTTATTCAGGCGAAACATGGACCACTTACAAGCGTCATGTAAAGATGCTAGAAAGGTTTCATCAAAAGTGCCTAAGACGCATCCTAGGAGTAAAATGGAAGAGTTTCGTAGAAGATACAGAGGTTTTGCGCAGGGCGCACTGTAGCTCAATTGAAAAACATATTATCCTGGCCCAAATGAGATGGACTGGGCATGTAATTAGAATGAAGGATGATCATTTGCCGAAGCGCTTATTTTGTGGTGAGCTCAGCTCTGGTGAGCGACGGCGGCAGAAACCGAGAAAGAGGTATAAAGATTGCATTAAACAAAACCTAAAAAAACTAGATACGTATGAAAGTGATTGGGGAGGAGATGTTCTGGATCGAAGCAAGTGGAGAGCTGTTGTCAGGACGAGCTGTTGTCAGGACGAGCTGTGATGTCTGGGAAGAAAAGATGCTTCAGCAACTTGAGCTTAAGCGGGCCTGTCGAAAGGGAAAAATTGTAAACAGTGGAGAGTATAGGATGTGTACTGTATGTGATCGCGTTCTTCTGTCAAAAGCAGGATATGTGAATCACATGAAAACACATGAGGGTAGAAATTCCAGACACCCTAAATACCAACCGCCTTCTGCGGCCTGTGTCATATGTCACAA
>NC_142935.1:64746898-64776898 GCF_046866305.1 Octopus bimaculoides
TATATATAGAAAGAGAGAGAGAGAGAGAGAGAGAGAGAGAGAGAGAGAGAGAGAGAGAGAGAGAGAGACAGAAACAAAGACAGAGACAGAGAGATAGATAAATACACTCAACACATATATGCTAAAATGTATGGACAAAAATACATCTGTATATACACGCACGCAGGCATTTCTGTCTTTGTATTATTTCATTATGTTATATATTACATAAGCATGTTTTGATAAGTATTGTAATATAACGTTATGTGTAATATTATGTTATGCGCATATTAGTAACAAATAGATAATTGTATTTTAAATTAAATATTTTACTGTATTCAGCCTCTTTCGATGTCAGACTTAGTGTTAATAAACCAGCACTAGTTTCACATCATGCATCCCTTTTTTCTCTTTGCTACTAGATCCCTTATTCCAGTAAAGACTGCGCTAAACATGTTAGCATTCTCCACCAAACAACAGTTGCAATAGAATGTACCGTAGATTATGTCTATTCACAATCTAATTAGAATGTCTTAAAATAGGAATCTAGTTTACTTTCCTACTAACGTTAGCCAGAATTAACCTGTAGTAGACTATATAATGGCTTGATTTCGCGACGAAGTATCTGATGGCAATGTCTTTGACACTACACAGGGTTTTTTTTCTGTTGAGTGTAACGAAATTTACTTCTAGCAGAAATTCAGTGAATTAGAATTTAATTTGTGCATTTCTTGCACATAAGACTCTTCGTGACAATATTGATAATAAAAGTTGAGGTCATTAAGGCGGCGAGCTGGCAAAAACGTTAGCACACCGGCCGTAACACTTAGCGGAATTTCGTTTGTCTTTACATTCTGAGTTCAAATTCTGCCGAGGTCGACTTTGCCTTTCATCCTTTCGGGGTCGATAAATTAAGTACCAGTTGCGTACTTGGGTCGATCTTATCGACTGATCACCTTCACCAAAATTTCGGGCCTCATCTTTAGCGTAGAAGAAAAGTAGGTTAGGTCATATGTATAGCTTGCAAGTTTCACTCACAAACTGAACAAAGATAATTAGTAATGTGGGAGAGCGGAGTTCAGTAAAGTGCTGTTCACTATTAAGGGAATCTGACTATTAAGTTATGAAAATATATTCTTACTTTTGTACGTACTTTTTGATATCTTAATTTGCAGTAAAGCAGTGTCTCTGAATGACAATATGCATAGAGTGATAGATGTTATCCTTTAACGAGCTGCTGTTTTGGATAACTAGTTCTAATTTGTATAAAAGTGTACACACTGATAAAGTGAAGTGATTAATAAACTTAATGCAATATACAACAATTATTTGATAATCTTAGAAATAATATATTCTAACGTTGATTAGTTTGTTCCCTATTTTACATTAGTTTTAACATGAAGAGTGCGTGGCAAATCTTGTATACGCCATATAAAATCACATCCTACAATTCACTCCGTAGACGGAAGATGTATAGCCTTTTGTTCAAAGACATTATAACCTAGTAATTACGTTCTCACAAACTCTTCCCATAGATAAACAAAGCTGAAGTATAATCCATTTGTTTACTTTTCAATGTGCGCTTAAAATAGAATGTTTATGAATAAACGAACACAACACTTTCAAATTAGCAATAAATACTCTATATTTCAGTATCAATTAATTAAGCGGAATAATCTCATATTTTTCGGAGTGAATACTAACAATCGATTGCATGTTTTCATTCAAGCATAGCGCAGATTAGGTTTCTGTTGATTTTTCAATATAAATTGAAAGATTATACTTTAAAATATTTAACTTTTGGAATATGTAACATGGCTGCAGAAATATTTAATTTCAGTAATATGGAAAAAGAAACCTAATACAGTATTTAAAAAATCCCCAATCGCCAAAGGACATCAATATAAAATGAAAGAAAAAAACTAATGAATTAATAAAATATAAAAAAAAGACATGCGAATTAATATTGGGCGCACAATAAGATTAATCGCCATCTTTATATTGCAGGAATATATGACTTCTGTAAATCCTAGTTTGGCATATATGCCTTAGAGGTTTACAGTTGGAAATCTATTTTAAACCAGATTATAAATGGTGATTTTAAATATACAAGGTATGTTAGCAGAAATATTCATATTGGAAAGACACACACACTCATTTTCGCACAAACACTCACTCTCTATTTTTCTCTCTTTCTCTTTCTCTCTCTCTCTTCCTCTCTCTCTCGCTCACACACACATACACAAACACACAGAGAGGCAATCAAATATACACAACGACTCAAATGATTGCACACATATACTCATACATAAACACACAAAGACCCGCATGTTCATGTATGTAAACACAAATGCATGTGTGTATACATATACGCCCGAGTGCATGTGCATATGCGTGTATATATATATATATATATATATATATATATATATATATATATATATATATATATATATATATATATATATATATATATATATATATATATATATATATATATATATATACATAAAGATGTATGCACACACACACACAAACACACACACACAAACACACACACACAAACACACACACACACACGTGATATATGTACGAGTGAGATCTGTTGGTCTGTGCAATGAATATAGCTGGCATCTAGAAATTGGGTACGAAATAGATTCTGTATTGTTAACGTTAGTCACGAATTACATCAACACACATACTCTCTCTTTCTCTCTCTTCATCTCTCTCTCCCCTCTCTCTCTCTCTCACACACATACAGACACATACAAACACAGACAGACAAATATATTCGCACATACATTCATGCACAATCACGCATTAACAAACAACGCAGACACAATCTGACATCTGCACACGATTGCACAAATGCCCACCGATATTTCCTCTTCAAAGATACACAGATGCATAATAACATAACACAACGTTCTATACAGATATATCTTCCTCTATACACACAGTTATATTATTTTCAGAGTATTTCGGGAACGTCAGGAATAGACAAAATAAGCCAAAAGGATAATAGAATTGAGTGAAATCATTACAATATTTTCGGTTGTAAGTACACTCTAAATAAAGTCACAAATGTACCCGGCATTTACTAGTACATAATGCGTCTGGAAATAAATCAATCTTTGAGAAACATGATTTACTTATAGACGACAAAGAACACCCGATGTGAACCAATGTCATTCTATCCAGCCCAGAGGTATTGTGAGCCAATGATAATAAATTGAGCAGGACCAGGTAGCCAACCAGCACAGCAGCACATACGCGCGTGCATGCACACACATATACACACAGCAAGAGAGAGAGAGAGAATGAGAAGGAGAGAGAATGAGAAGGGGAGAGAAAGAGACAGTGAGATAGAACGAAAGAGATACATAGATAGATGTGTGTGAGATTTTGTGTGTTTGTCCTTACGTATGAATGCAACAGCTTTGCCGCCACATGCCAGCAGGTATGGCCTGGTAGATTGTACCCCTACCCGTTAGCTATTCTGGGAGCCTAGATAGTCGTAAGAAGCACAATCTTGGTTCTCATTCTATGTAACCAAATTTACATAGAAAATGCGCGGGGATGGGGAGAAGAAAATTGGCGGGCAACCTTTCTGGTACACATTCGAGGATGAACAAGAATGGAGTACCATGAAAAGGGTGACATACTCAGACACATAATGGGATCCCAGATCAATAATCAAATCCACGACATAATGATCACGACTACAACATTCCGAGACGATGGATTAACTGTCGTGAAGTTACACATACACAAACACACGTATGCACACGCACACACACACGCGCACAAACACACATATAACCATATATATATATATATATATATATATATATATATATATATATATATATATATATATATATATATATATATAGGCGCAGGAGTGGCTGTGTGGTAAGAAGCTTCCTTCTCAAACATATTAATAATAATAATAATAATAATAATAATAATAATAATAATAACAACAACAACAACAACAACAACAACAACAACAACAACAATAATAATAATAATAATAATAATAATAATAATAATAATAATAATAATAATAACATCGAAAAATACCTTAGGAGTGAAAACCCAGGTTCGAAATTTCTCCAAGACACCTCATGAAGGCTGGATGGTATAACAGCCGAAATGTTGTGTTAACAACAAAAAAGATGAGGACAAATATCTGTCAAATGTAAATAATGTAAATAATGTACATAATTCCTAATCTCTTAAATATAGAACTGTTTTCTCTTCTTTTTCTCTCATTCCATTAATGAATTTATCTTCGATCTGCCCTTTTTGATCGTTGCATTTTGGTTTGTCACTACTTAACCGCTCACACATGCATACACACATACTCACCGACACTCCTACACTCACACATACATATTTGATTATATACAGCGATTTAGAGTTAATGCATACCAGAAATAATCTGAATCACAAACTATGTGTATTTTTTTTTTAGGCCTATACTGATGGAACGTTTGATGGACTCATATTATACTCAGAGTATCATTTTGTTTGAGTCTACTATTGTTTAGTTTACAGAGCAAAGCTCTGTTCTTTTGTGTTATTTTGTATATGTCCTCTGTGACATATGCGATTGTAGATTCTAATCTCGTGTACACCTCACGCATTTGTTTACCATTCAGTCATAATGTCGAATAATAATAAATAAATGCATAATATCAGTCCACAACCCTTTAGTCTAATTTAAATTCAATCATCGAATTGGCTGTTACTGCTATTCCTCAAGTTATTGTTAATTTTGTTGTGTTGTTGTTGTTGTTGTTGTTGTTGCTGTTGTTGTTGTTGTTGCAGTTGTCGTCTAAGCAACCTAATTACCTGAATGCCGAGTTATAGTGTAAAATTCGCTAAAGTTTTGCATTTGTTATCATTTTTGACAAGCAATACATTTTAAATCAGGAAATTTATTTTATTTCAATTATTAATAATAATGCAGTTATCTTAATTTTTTTTCTCTTTTCGTTAGCGTTTACTCACATTCTCTACAGAACTTTATTCTACTTTGACAAATGATTGATTAAGATGTAAATATTTCATCAAAATGCAATATTCTGTATATCCATCACAGCTATCTGAAAGAACTCTGCAACAATTCTATTCAAATTTAAAATTGAATAGATTGAATAGCGTATTTATTCAATTCATGTTTGTCTCGAAAGAGAAATGCATAATACAATACAGAAATGCTCACTTTCTATAAATTGTACGGTTGTTGTCATTGTTGTTGTTCTTCATTGTGGTGGTGGTGGTGGTGGTAGTGGCGTTTAACCCTGATCGTCCTTGATCAAGCAAACTATGATCAAAGAAGTGCTCTAATGATCTTATCTCTTTGATTTTCATACGCACTTATCCTTTATGTAAGATTGTATGATGTGATATGACGGAGGGGGCCTGGGGAGGTATTTTCTAACACACCGAGAGATTACGTGATAGCCTCCTCGTTTGGTGTGAAAGATACACTGTAAGATATATTGTATTGATATTTTTGTAAAACGATTCATAAATTATTTTCTAAATTGTGAGAAAAGAAATGTATATCAATGTTGAAAGGAGCAGCAATGCGGTTGCGTTTGGTGAGGCACATTAATGATGAGTTTATAGCTTGCATTCACACCAATTCCACAATACAAGGTTGTTAATTGTGGGTGATTTCTTTGGAACGAAAAGGTTTTCTATGCAGATTAATGGTAGCATTGAATAACTTCATTTCTGGGATTCGTTTTGGTTCTCTAAGATCTGAGTTTAAAAACCACTCAAAGGTGAACATTAATCTCCAATATTTACTAACGATAAATAAAGTACAAATTCTTTAGAGGGGAGGACGTTATTTTTCCCTCACATTTTCTTTCCGACTTTCAAACTACGGGAAGTAATCGGTTGACATTTGACTTGGAGACTGAAGTGCCACGCTTGGCAAGAGAAACCGGATGTCATGACAATGTTTCTAAGTCTCACTGAATTCGGTGAGAAGCCAAGAGAAGTCAAAGGTAGATATCACATCCCGATGGCATTTAACATATCCTATGTCATCATTTTCGGAGCAGTTTACGCACTGTATTTAGTATGTTTCTGCTAAGAGGTCGACGTTTCTTTCATTAAGCATATTTTATTTAGATGGTCTTCAGAAGATAACCTATAGATTTAATACATTTATGGCTATTGACCTGCGGATAGCTGCGGCTGTCCCGTCACTGCATTGAGGTAACTTCAGGAAATAGGTATTACAATAAATCCGCAGTTTCTTGGGCTTACGCGACCATTCATAGCTGCCAAGTTGTAGTTACCTTCAATTATCTTGTATAATTTATGATCTGTGAATTCAAATTTTCTGTCCCGATACAGCAATGTTCGTTTTCTATATACCGACCGTGGAACGGATATGGAGTATGTAGTACACAGATAAATTCTTGCATGCGTCTTTATTGTAGACTTTGTTTGATCGGACATTCCTCTCATACTTTTAATTGAAATCTACTACTGTAAGGAGGCCAGTGTCTGAGCATTTTATGCGGATTCGTATGCTGTTATCTAGGCATAGAAAGGTAAGTTGGAAAGCTCTTAGTAGGTCTGGTCGAAAGACTAGATTAATGTCGTCTTGTCTACCAGATTCCTTTTCTAGTTATTGCGCAATCCTGTAAGCAAAACAATAATACTCAAAAACATCCAACATACATGCTCTCTCTAACTCTCTTTCACACACACACACACACACACACACATACACACACACACACACACACACACACATACACACACGCATATGTAAATGTGTTTATATTCATTTTTGTTTTTTCATTTTATCTAGTTTCAGCTCATGAGCTGTGGCCATGCCGGGGCACCGCCATTTTGCTGAAACTTATATGTATATGCGTATATAAACATACGTGTATGCATATATATATATATTTACACATATACACAAGTATTCATATAATATATATATGTGTGTGTATGGTGGACTGTGTAATTAGCATAAATTAAACAAAGTTAGCTAAGAACCCAAACTTTTTCGATTATTCATTTCTATTGTATGCTTAAATTTGTTGCATGTCATGTTTTAATTAACCGGCTTAATTAATTCGTGTAACTTATGTGTGTATGGTAATGGAAGTCTCTGATATCTCGATTGCATTTGTTTACCAGAATTCTGTGTTCAAGTATTTCATGCCATATCGTATTTAGAATGAAATTCGATGTCGATGAGTGAGAGAAAGAGAGAGAGAGAGAGAGAGAGAGAGAGAGAGAGAGAGAGAGAGAGAGAGAGAGAGAAAGAGAGAGAGAGAAAAGGAAAGAGAGGCAAAGAGAGTTTGAGGGAAAAATAGAAACTAACGTACTGAGATAATGTGTGTAAGAGATTATATAAGGAATATATGCCAACAGACATGGAAACGTGTGTGTACAAATGTATGTGGGTTTATAATACATGAAAACACAGAGACTTACGCACATACATATACATATATATATATAAAGAGAGAGAGAGAAAGAGATACATATCTGCATATACATATATATATATATATATATATATATATATATATATATATATATATATATATATATATATATATATATATATATATATATATATATATATATATATGTATATATATATATATATATAGAGAGAGAGAGAGAGAGAGAGTGAGAGAGAGAGAGAAAGAGAGAGAGAGAGAGAGAAAGAGAGAGAAAAGGGAGTGAGAGAAATAGTTTTTTTAATTGAAAATAAATAATTGCATTTGCTTGCAGATATTTACATAGATCATCTAATGTTACCTAGATAATGAGGAAATATGTAAACGCTGCTGTAGACAGCTGTCTGTTTGTTTTCATCATCGGTTGGCAAAGGTGAGAAAATAGCCTTAGCTTGTTTAAGCAATGAAGTGATGCGGAACATCCACTTGTGTGCTTAGCTGAGGAATCATTTAACCAAATCGATCTAGGAGGTGAGAGAAAAGAAACCAAAAATCACCAGAAACTACACAACAGTTATTAAAACATTCAACCGTGTATGTTCAGACTTTGAGAGTGTTTCATATCAGCTGGTGACTAAGACATTTCACGAACACATAAAATGAATTTCTTTTCCAATAGCTCCTCTCCTTTGTCTTTGACGACACTTCTCCCCTCCTCTTCCACTTGCTCTCTCCTCTTCCTCCTGTTCTCTCCTCTTCTTCCTGCTCTCTCCTCTTCCTCCTGCTCTCTCCTCTTCCTCCTCCTCTCTCCTCTTCCTCCTCTACTTTCCTCTTCCTCCTCCAATTTCCTCTTCCTCCTCCGCTTTCTTCTTCCTCCTCCTCTCTCCTCTTCCTCCTCCTCTCTCCTATTCCTCCTCCTTTCCGCTGTTCCTTCTCCTTCCACTTTTCCTTCCCCACCTCCTCCCCCTAGTATATTGTCATGAAAATATAGCAACGATTGTCCATTGGATACTTCGCAACAAGTATGGACTTGACAGAGAAAAAAGGTGGTAAGTTCATAAACACGAAGTCATCATCGAAAATGATAATGCAAAGACCCTTATTGGATTGTTTGATTCAGTGGAACCATGAGATAGGGAATAAGAAACCAGACATAGTGTTAATTGAGAAATATTACAAAAGTGTTGTCTCCTTGGCTCGGCCAGAAAAATCAGGAAAGTATTAGATAGTTGAAAGAACAGGTAGCATGGTAGCGTAGGCTGCAGGTAGTAAGCTCGCTACGCATGCAAAACTCCAGGAGCTCAAACAAACCATGTGATACAGAGATAATAATAATAATAATAATAATAATAATAATAATAATAATAATAATAATAATAATAATAATAATAATAATAATAATAATAATAATAATGATAATAATATGACAAACTGTATATGCCAGGATGCAGTACCAGGCAGTGGCTCTCATGGCTTCTGATCTCAATTGATTGGAAGTGTTATCATGTACATTGTTTTATCTTGGTATAAAAGATGGGCTACAGCAAATATTCTACTCAATACCACAGATTTGCTTGTCAGTTGTTTGACCATAACCAGTTGTTTGACCATAACCCTTGGTGGCTAACGATATGTGCATCTCTGATCATGAGCAGAAGTAGTGGGGGAGCATCATAGTCATGTTTTGAAAGGAATTCTTTGGGGTTTGAATAATTTACCTTTGGAAACATGGGTGTTTTGCTCAACATCCTTAAACAAACATTGAAGGACCTTTTGAGCGTGATGAGCTACTCGACCTGAAGAAAATTCTAACTGGGCCCCACCTGCGAGGCCATGCGCTGTTTATTATCTTGATATGAGATCACCATGTCACACACATGTGGTTGTGTTCCAATGCCTTGTGTACTCTTATCAGACGAGTAGTCATGATGGGTATACTGGGCTTCGTATATTTTAACCCAGTGTCACTTTGATGGCATGTGCCACTCTCTCACTCAGTAATAATAATAATAATAATAATAATAATAATAATAATAATAATAATAATGATAATAATAATAATCATGATAATAATAATACTTTCTAACATAGGTGTAAGGTGTAAACTTTTTGGAGAGGAGACTAGCCGTGCGTGACTGGGTTTTTCTTTTGTTAAGATTTGATTCGACTTAAAACATTTGCTCTTTCTTTACGATTGCAGTATAAGTGCCGCTACCATTGTGGGGAGCCATTTGTTTGCGTTTTTCCATATCTTCATGAATTATAAAAGATAGTCATGGAAAAACAAAAGAAATGATAAAATATCAATCAATGACGAACAACATTTTTTTCATGCCTATGTTAAAGCAGAGGGTCACGAAATGTCAAATCCGTGTCCTGGTAAAAATATACTAATAGATACTTTTCCCAGGCGGTAATTTTTTTGTCCTATTTCTTAAGGAGTCCCATAATAATTTCCTATTTCTTAAGGAGTCCGATAATACAAGACTACACATAGAAGGCGATAAAACATCACCAGCTAATAATAATAATAATAATAATAATAATAATAATAATAATAATAATAATAATAATAATAATAATAATAATAATGATGATGATGATGATGACAACCACCACAACAACAATTCTGATGACGATGATGATGATGCTGATAGTACTTCATTGCTGTACAAGATCAAAGCCTTCATAACCGAAACCACCAAAAGCATGTAATGAAGCGGAATACATTAAGTAAATGCATAATATGTGGTAGTTAGAGAGAAACAATTAAGCGCATTGTCTCTAACTGCCCGGTATTAACTAGGAAAGATTACGTTTATGAGCATGACAATTTCAGGGCTTCAGAACACTGGAAGTTATGCTGGCACAGAATACAAACAGTAAAGAGGTGGTATAAATGTACATAGAAAATCATTCATCGAATGTCATAATGACCATGCTAAGGGGACGAAAAGGCAGAATCGTAAGGGCGTAGGACAAATTGCCTGAGCAATAAATTATACCGATTTTCTACGCTCTGTGTTCAGTTCCCACTGAAATTAACTTTGCTTTCATTCCCTTCATGTTCGACAAGGTTTCTGTGAATTGGAGTGTTAGGTAGACTTCAAGGGGGACTTTCCTTGTGGCTTCTATTTCCGTCTTTGTGCTTTGTATTCTGGGAGAAGTAGTGTGGTACTTGGTTGACTTACGTGTAATTCAGTTTGCTTGAAACATCCAAAAAGATCGCTGACTGCTGAGAAATGTCCCGATTCTCCTCACACTAGTCTTGAGAAAAAAACAAACGAAAGAAAAAAAAACTTAAAGTGAAAATTTCTGTTTTCTAATGCGGTAAAATGAAAATACCATTTTCTATTTTCTAAATCTGTACAATTTATTATCCAACCCACATATGTCAGAAGTGGGTATTATTATCAAGGAAACTGAGGAATCGAATGCATCTTAAATCCGATAATGTCTCTTTAGAACTGGAAAATAAATCCCGAATTAATCTCTATAATAATAGTACCTTGGGGACAATTCTCAGACTTTCTGAGACTTCGAGAAAAATACATACTCAAAATCACAGTATTGACAAAAATTGTCGAAAAAATAGAATATCTGGAAAATTCTATATAGAGGGTTCTCAGTAAATTACATTATACTAATAATAGAAAATACGTACGTATAACGTAGAATATTATCATTGTAGCAGTGTGCAAGAACAAAACACAGAATTAAAAGTAACTGTGCTGCGTTCTGTTATGAAGTGAAAGCCTGCAGTAAAAAAAACTAAAAAATGAAATGAGTGAATGAGAGAATGAATGAAAATTCCAGTCCCCATATCAGAGGTTGACAAGTCTCAAATACTGCGGTTACCATTCGCATATAAAGAAGTTTTGAGCTGATGATCATATCTGGATGAAAAGAGTCGGTGAGCTTCTATAAGTCTATCAATACCACCGAATGAAGAACCCATAGTTCCAGGGCGAGATCTTTTAAACATTCGACTACAGTATGCTTAAGTGATATATAAATACACACACACACACACACACACACACACACACACACACATGCATAAACATATAGATAGATAAATAGATAGATGGATAAATGGATATCTGTAAATATATGCATATGTGTGCGCGTATGTGTGTGTGAGTATGTGTGTGCGTGCGCGCGCGCGTACATGGATGTGCGTATGGGTTAATGGTTGATTTTATGCTAAGTTATAAGAGAGACAATTTTACATTCCCGAAGGATTACTAGACACTTTCTTGGCATATTTTTTTAATTACTATTTTTTACAAAAATAGTATTAATAATGACATCAAAGTTTCGGCGTGCTGAACCATCATATAAATGATTCATACATGCGCACACACACACGCGCACCTAATCAGAGAGTGAGACAGACAAACAGACAGACACACACGCACATACACACACACACATATGTAGTATGTATATAATTGATGATTTGATGATACTGATTTCATTACTTCTTAGGAACTTCTTGTCAAAGACTGACGAAATATAAATCTACCTTGGTGAAATCTGAACTCACTATCTCATGAACCATTATATAGCAATATATCTGTTTGTATGCGCGCGTGTGTGTGTGTGTGTGTGTGTGTGTGTGTGTGCCCGTGCGCTTGTGTGTGTGTGTGTGTATATATATATATATATATATATATATATATATATATATATATATAAATGTTTGTATACAAACTTCTTGCCAGTTCAAATAAACGTGAGACATGTTCGAATCTGTAAGCAAGCTATTCACCATATATTGTCACGGACAAAATTTTCTCGCAGGAGACACTTAAGCGTAAACAGCCAGATTCAGTTTGAAGCGCACCCTAACCAAACTGGTGGATGTCTGCATTTCGAGATGGTTATTTCCTCTTCAGGATCAGATACTATAAAGCTGAACGCTTCGAACTAACAAGAGATAGGTTTCTCTTATTATTATATTTGCCACATCGTAATGTGAGCCCCTACTGAAATTGTTTCTCTTAGGGATAGCAAGGATTATCAGGAGAGTCCTAACCACTTGAAAGATTACTGAAAACTTATGGATATCTAAGGATTCAGGTATTAACTCGCTATGAATATAATTCTTACCGAACATGTGCCAAACCAAAATATTAATAATGATAATAATGATAATAATAATAATAACATATTTACTGATTTGCTGAGAGAGGTGTACGTACATACATACATACATATATACATACTTACATACTTACTTACATACATACATACATACATACATACATACATACATACATAGACCTGACATTGTGATTTCTGATTGAGAAGATAAACTGTGTACACCTGTGCAAATCAGGTGCCAAGCAGATGTTATTATATAGCTAGAGATCAGCGAGAAAGGAAATAACTACGCTGAATTATTGGCATATGTAACACACTGCCTAATTACTAATCTTGCGAAATTAGTCTTCTCAAAACCAGAAAGAAGAAAGCTGATTCGAAGTGTACAGATCCATGTCATCACTGGAACTGTAAAAACCTGCAAAATCTTGAATTTTATCATTTAAATATACATGAACATGTCTAGATATGAAACTACATGCATGAGAATACATTGATAAAACAAAACATACAAATCTGAACCTGCATAGACTCCAAATACTGAACATATACGCACATACCTGCAAAAATAACATGTCAATGTTATTGAAATTCAAATGAAGGATATTGGATCTAGGTTAGAAACCGGCTTGTTCTCCATTGGCAAGAAATCTTGAAATAAGACTGAATAATAACATACATATATTCATATATGCATACATATATACATACATACATACATACATACAAACATACGTACATACGTACAAAGAGACAGGCAGACACACTTTGATGCTCACGTAATATATTTCATAGATAATTTGAATTATATAAATACATTTCAACAGAACGAAAAGTAAATATGATTGAAGGGAAAAGAGATGAGCAATCAGAGAAATATTAATGAAACAGAATAAAGGCAAGAAATATGGAAAATTTTGCTAGAATATTTGAAAAACTAAAAAATATGTTGGAAGAGAAAATGTGATATGAAACAAAACCTAGGCTGTTCATGTCATAAATTATTGAAAACATTCAAATTTCCCTTTTAAAATATACAATAATATTAGTTTATGTATCTCATATCGGGTAGTAAATATTCGACCATATATCAAAGAAGCGCTGAAAGCGAACGAAAGTTATTTCATTTCAATGATACAATAAGTATATCGGGTAACTTTTCGCTGAACGCTTTAAAATGAATTTTTATTTAATTCAATCATTCTTATCATTTAGGTATACACATCCATATGTGTGCGTCTGTGTGTGTGTGTACATAAGCATGGATATGGATAAGCATATATACATACATGCATATATATATATATATATATATATATATATATATATATATATATATATATATATATATATATATATACATATACACATACGCATATGCATATTTGTATATATATATATATGTATATATATATGTATGTATATATACATACATACATACATACACACACCCATTCATACATACATACATCCATACATACATACATACATGTATATATATATATATATATATATATATATATATATATATATATATATATATATATATATATATATATATATATATATATATATATATATACATATATATGTGTGTGTGTAAACGGATAGATAGATAGACAGATATTTATTTCTGAATAACTGCTGCACCATTATCAGGCTCTGGAAAAATTTACATTCCAGTTTGCTAATTGTGTTTTCTATCTTTATTTTAAAACTTACACGCACACACAACGCATGCATACGTACACAGACACAATCTCACTTACGTTCACCTGTATATATATCTATGCTTTTATCAATATATATATATATACTTATGTACGTACATTGGAATTCATTGCTAGCCTATAAATAAATATATATATATATATATACATTTGTGTGTGTGTGTGTGTGTGTGTGTGTGTGTGTGTGTGTGTGTGTTTGTGTTTGCGTGTGTTTGTGTGCTTGTGTTCTGGTAAAAGGTAGTGAAAAATAAAATAAAAACTTTGAAGAAGAGAATATTTAAATGCTCCGTAAATGATTTGATGCTATGAAGAAGGTTTATATGAATATAAACACATTTGCATGCAACTTCGATATTATTCCATAAATAGTGCATAAACGTATAAGACTCTCCCTTGTAATTTTCATGATGTAGTTAACGTGGATATTGTGTACATGAACACAATTACGAAAATAGTAACTATAAAATATATAAATAAAAAGAAGAAAACCATTTATAATAAATATATACTGTCTATTAAGAGACGTAATATAATAAATTACTTTATTGCATTTCTAAAAAACATTACAAATTGATATTTATTTTAAACAACTTTTCCAATATGTGCAAATATATTCATAATAGGTTTTTACGAAAATACACCCCAAAAATATGGTCTATCACTTTCATCTGGATCTATGATAATCACACTGTAATTAATGTTTACCTTTTTTGTTTCTTTTGCTTTGCGTTTACTTATTTACACATTCCCCAAATCTTGTTTAGTATGCTCCTAAAATAATATGCTGCAGCATTAAAGTGGATCGTCGTCAGTTGGGCGATGAATACAATGATCGAAAGTTCCTGCTCGTAGAAGTAGCTTATAAGAAGTAGATCAGAAAATGGAAACTGACTTTTTGGTTAGCGTGAAACAGTGAGATAACGCTGGATATTTCATGTCGATTATAATACATACAAAAATGTCGATTTGGCTGGATTAAGAGCACACCAGATAATACAACAATATCTTTGGCGGCATTTTTCCCACTCGACATCATCTACATCAGTGTAAATACATAGCTATGGACATGTACACTTACACGCACTTAAATTCAAACTAAAAGATTGTATTACATTAATTGCATAAAATATTCGTATGAGGAATATATATAGAAAACAACAACTGCATGAAAGAATGTATACATATAAAATGGCTTTCGCGCGCACGACCGAGGAAGACTGACAATGACCATTACCCATGAAAAATTTCAGCAATGCTCGTGTATGAGGTCATTGCATCAGTTGCTGGCTTCACTTGATTTGATTACTCTGGCTTCGATGGAAGTGGAGGAACTCTCTTAAACGACTTGGCATCAGATAGTCGCCTTGCCGGTGATTGTACAACCTATGTGTGTGTGTGTATGTGTGTCACTCCTCGCCATACTCACATGATCTCGAGACATGCCAGGGAAATATATCCAGTACTAATATGGCTCTCAGGCTGAGAATTGCAGGATCCTCATGATCTCAAGTGCAAGCAAAAAATCACAAAAATGCTCAATGCCATGCCCTGAATACCTGGTTTTATATACGAGTGACCACTTATAAAAATGCTGTAACATAATCTAAGGGGTGTCTCAATCCAAGTACTTTTCCAACACGCTGGTCACCAACCCAGGATTAAGGAGGGTCTGTTCTATTGCTAGGTAACCAGTGAACTTGCATCGGGAACACCTATCCGAGTCTTTTTGCATGAAACAAATTGTATAGCAGCAAGAAAAAAACAAACAAACTATAATCCATTTTAACATCTAATGTCCTCCATTACATAAATATGAATGAATGTGTTGAACTGTATTTAGTAAGTTAAATCATATACTGATTTTATATATATATATATATATATATATATATATATATATATATATATATATGTATATGCATTCGCGTATGTATGCCTGTATGTATATACATTTATACATACATGCATGCTTTTAGATATACAGACATACATACATATTAGATGGTACGAATTATTTCAGGTCCTGTGTCTATCCTAGAAAGTTTCATGCCACATCTGACAGTTATTCTCATAATTTCTATGTTGTCAATTTAAATCTAAGTTTCGGTCTAAGCCCAGGGCTTAGGTAAATGATGATTGCTGAAAAGCCCCGGCAACTCATACATACCAAGGCAACGTTTGCATTATTTCGTGTATAGTTTTCTTTTTAAATGTTATATATCTTACTGATGTGGAATGTCTTAGTAATGAATGACTTAAACGTAATCTCAACCTACTGGACAATAATAATATCCATACATATATATGTTATTGTGCGTGAATATATACACACATATAGACACACGCACACACACACAAACACACACACACATACAAACACACACACACACACACACACACACACACACACACACACACACACATATATATATATATATATATATATATATATATATATATATATTTATATATATGTATATGTATATATAATTACTGACTGAAATATAGCTAAATTATTTCAAATTTACTGTGCAGGCGCCTAATTGGTTTAACTGATAACAGTACTTGGCTATTACCAACCCTGCTGGGAGGAATACCACAGGTTGTCTCGAGATGCTTTGAACTCAAATATTCATTTCATTACTTTTTTAACAACACAACATCGGGTACCTGTACTGGATGCTAGTCTGTTGCAACAATTTGAGACAGTACTTCAGTTTACGAACGTCATATTTCCTCCATAATATTAGTCTGGGATGGGTTAGAACTTGTTATAGTTCAGAACATGTTATGGTTTAGGCTGAGAGGGTTTAGAACTATGTCTCTTGCCTAAAAGTGAACAAAAATAACTAGCCTTCCAGCCAAATCCTACCACTCTTCTCGTGCATCTTTGATCTTAGCTTATGTCAGCCAATGCGCATCTTGTGGCAGTAGACAGGACGAAAATGTTTGATGCATACTTGGTTGCTATTTCAAGCAGGCCTAGCAAGCTTTGTAGATTTACCGTCAGTATATCTTTCTGCGATGGCATTGTGTTTTATATTTATGTTAGATCGAGTAACGTCCCGGTTGAAAAAGCCCATGAGATGAAAGACCTGTCCGCATCACATTATGTTATATACATGTGTTCATTTTTTGATATATGCATATATCTTTATTAAAGCAAGTACTTGCTATTTGATGAAGTTTGGCTCTTAGAAGTAGCGAACAGACTAGGAAACTTTCTGTAAATGTCTTAATATAACACTTTACATCAAGCAATAGATACAGCAACATATATATATTTAGCTCATCTTTGTTTCTTTTTGTCTTTTTGCATCCCTGTTGGGTATAAGAGCTCCACCAAATCGCATAATACAATAGAACGCAGTAAGATACAAAATATTCGTGACTAAAATTCCAGAACCTACACCTCCTGCTTTTTCTTTTCAAATATATCTTAGCATGTTTGCAATATGTATAGAAATGGTTCGTTTCTGCATGTTCAATTTTGTTGTTCTTACGTGAGTTAACGTATTTTATACTCTTTGCTCTTCGTTTACAATTTATACAATTTATAGTTCATTTCTACTATAAATACAATTTAAAAAGAAAGTGTAGACAGCTTTCTCTTAGCATCTATTTTTGAACGACGTATTTAAACGTGTGAAGTTTATGGCTCTAAGTGTCTGTGTGTGTGAATCTTACTCTGTGTCTGTGTGTCTAAATATGTCTGCATGCATATGTGTGTCAGAGAGGTTTGTTGTGTATATGTGCATATGTGTTTGTTATGTTCAGCACATGGACAAGAAATAACATAAATTTAATTAAGATAATGAAGATAAAAATATGATGTGAAACGCACTAACAAAATATTTTATTCGCTACTCTAAAAATAATTCAGTGATTTGTAGTGAACGGCAAATAGCTATGAAGAATATAAAAGTCAAATAGTTATGAATATAAAAGTGATAAATGCAAAAGATTTTCTGATAAATCTGCCCCACTGTTGGACAATCTAAATAATAGTGTAACGTGACTTACAGTTTTTATCTTTTTTCTTCTTTTTCTTTAATCTTTATACAATGTTTTCTACGGGAAAAATAAACACAAGAAATATATCTTGTTTAAAATATATTGATCAAGAGTTCAAAGAGATTTATAAACTTTGTGGTTGTTGTTGTTGTATTTGTTGTTGTCATCGTTA
Source organism: Octopus bimaculoides (assembly GCF_046866305.1). NCBI lineage: Eukaryota > Metazoa > Mollusca > Cephalopoda > Octopoda > Octopodidae > Octopus > Octopus bimaculoides. The sequence continues at coordinate 64,765,360 of NC_142935.1, forward strand.
GTTTTTCCTGTTGTTTGATGTAGCTTTTAGTTTCATATGCTTTTATCAAGACAAATATTATAAACGTCGATAGCAACAACGTGCAGGAAAGGCTACAGCTAAGAAAGAGGGTTTTGAGTGATTGTCACATGGCTGTCTACTTAACAAGTTCGCTTCGCAACAATTTAGTTTCGGTTTCTGTAGCATCGCACACTATTTTCATCAGATAAATTCCTTTTGCTATTGCTATACGTCAACAACAGTCAATTAAGATCGAAATTAACTTAACTGAGACTGTGTTGAAAACCTATCAATGATACTGTGTTTTAAGATATATTCCCTGCACATTGTAGAGGGCGCATGGTCTAATGGTTATGGTGTGTCATGGAAAGTGTCAGCCTGTTTCATCCTGAGAATTACGGTAAAGAATGTACGAGCATATAGACTGTAGTGTCACGTTCACCATAATTGAAGAAAAATAAAAAAATAAAAATACAGCCACTCGATGTCTACCGCTTCTTATTCCTACTAACCAGAGGTCAGATCAGCGGTATTCTGCGTATCGAGGATGAGGAGTCCCAGAGGCTCTGTATATCTGTGCCCGACTTCATTGAAACATACAAGTAATTGCTAAAATATGGAATGTGTTTCTATTCTGTTCACGGATGCGAATGACACCCAATTATATTTTACAGGGATCACATTAGGTATTGCGAAGATAAGTGACCTAGTGGATAAGCATCTGTACTCACGATAGTCTAGTCGGTCACGTGCTTAGATGGGCACATTAGGTAATGTAACCTAGGGATACGTTGTGGCTATTTTATAATTTGACCGATGATTGCGCAAAGACTCACTTGTTCACATTTAAACCTGAAAGAGTCAACGATGTACAAGAATAGAGATGTCTGCAGAGAAATTTATTCGAATAAGGTTAGAATAAATCGCTTTTAGTTTTCTTTTATTCCGTCATTTTAAACTGCCATTATTAAATAATTACTGCTGTGACGAATAACACTGCACATTTGACTGCTGATATAATTACCGACGACCATTTTGAAATCTGCAATGGATGGCATTGTACACTAAATTCATTTATCATGGTGAATATGATTGAAATATATTCGTGTATATTTATATCAACGCTAGTTGATTTGTAAACTTATCTGGATAGAAGTTTTTAAGTGTTGATTAAAATGCAGAGTTTCATGATCACTAAATATAATAAATCTCTTTTTTTTATGATGGACTCAGTTAGAATAGCGGAAGTATACGTTATCTTCATCTCTGGTCTTCCTGGTGGTCTCTGTGATAAAATATATTACTTCTGATAACCATCACAAATTTTTGTACAGCTAAAGTCCATCGGGCAATGTTATGGCCAAGAAGCGTTTCATGAGACTGAATCAGTTGGCAGGGGAGCCTATGTTAGATGCGAGCCAATGTATATCTGTTACTTCCATCTTGAATTCAATGATATAAATCTGAACATGAAGCCTGATGTGTAATTCTCCTCCTGAGGCGCACCCAAATATATTTATTTTAAGATCAGTTACTAACGTGAGTTGTGAGTTCTTTTGTTATGTGGCAATAGTTTTTTTTTTATTTGAGGGAGATTAACTGTTCTTTTGAGCAGATCAACCGACTTTCTAGAATACTTAAAACCTTGTTTCTTTTTAGTTAGTGTGTTACCGAGTCGGTTTTTATATAACGTTCAGAAATACTGTAAAGCTTACAGTTGAAATATAGCTGATATTAGTATTAGAACGATCAGTTCTGACTTCATATAGTAAGCCATGTAATGAGGCCTGAGAAAAATGATTTTTTTTTTTAGCCTTGCTCTTGCTGTAGTATATGCACATTATCTTTATTATAGGCATTTTTTGATATTGATTTCATTTGGGGCAGTTTATACTCGATTATGAACACTAAATATGAATATTTAAATATCAATTTTCCTTTTTATTAAACCTTTCGATTACAAGTACTTCAGTATAATTGCTTTCTTGAAAGTTTGTCTTCAATTTGTCTCATTTCCTCGGAGAAAAATATTTCGGAGCAATTTTGCTTCCTATATCTGGATTTCATTCGTGTTTGTTTTTTGTTTTTGTTTTTTTTTTTGTTTTTTTTTTCAGTTTCTATTTCTGAAGATTACATGAAGTGCCAGGAAGGATCGATTTCTCACTATGCTTAATAACATGCCATACAAATAGGAAATAAGTTGCTAACCATTTGCCGCAGATAAACACGTTCAAATTCTTACCATATAATTATTAGAAGAATTAGGTTTTATTACATATCAGTGAAAGACGTCTAGCAGGTTCGTTAAAGTGTTGGTCAAAATGCTTAGTTCAAAGTTCGCTTTTACATTTTACTAAATCGATAGAAAGAAGAACCAGTGAAGTTGTTCTGAGATCGATGTAATCGACAAAGCCAATCTTTGACCTTCAGCCAAAATTTGAAACAATACCACGGGCATATGGCGTAGTGGTTAAGAGCGCGAGGTAATAACCCCAAGATTCCGAGTTTGATTCCACAAAGTGACCTGAATAATAATAATGATGATAATAATAATAATAATAATAATAATAATAATAATAATAATAATAATAATAATAATAATAATAATAATAATAATAATGATAATAATAATAATAATAATAATAATAATAATAATAATAATAATAATAATAATAATAAATGACAATGAATCTCTAAATGCTGGAGATGTAAGAATTCCATGTGGCATTTTCCAGGGTGACTCACTATCACCACTCCTCTTCTGTCTAGCCCTAATACCGCTCTCAAAATTGCTCAATGATGCACAGTATGGTTATAAAATATTTGATAAAAATATAAATCATCTCATTTACATGGATGATTTAAAGCTCTTTGCAAAAAATGACCAACAACTCAAAGGCCTACTAGCGATTGTTAAACAATTCAGTGATGACATCAGGATGCAATTTGGGCTTGATAAATGTGCAAAAGCTACCTTTATCAAAGGAAAAATGACAAATACATCTAATGTGAACCTTGACCAGCAAAATGTCATAAAAGAGTTAGAACCAGCGGAGAGCTACAAATACCTAGGAGTAATTGAAGGTGACAATATCAAGCACTCAGTGATGAGGGAAAGGATCAGAAGAGAATGTTATCGCAGGGTGAGAGCAATACTGAAGACAGAGCTGAACGCGAGAAACAGGATCGAAGCGATCAATGCTCTAGCCATACCAGTCGTGACTTACAGTTTCATTATCGTTAACTGGTCAATTACTGAAATATGTAATGTTGACAGAAAAATACGAAAACTGTTGACAATGCATAGAATGCACCACCCTAAGGCAGATATAGAACGTCTTTATCTGCCAAGAAAAGAGGGAGGTCGAGGACTTCTACAGCTGGCATTATCAATGAAGGTAGCCACAATTGGCCTAGACACCTATCTGAAAAACTCTGAGGACTGGATGCTAAAACTTGTCTTAAAACATGAAAGCAAGAAAGCATCTTACTCAGTAACAAAACAGGCAAAGGAATATCTAAGTGAATTCCAATTGCAACGAATTCAAGAATTAGACGAACTAGAAACACCTGCAGAAAAAGCTAAGCGCTTGAAAACCCGTGCTAAAATTGCTGCCTTAGATATTATGACTGAAAAATGGCATGGAAAACCTCTCAAAGGCAAATACCCAAAGAGAGCGAATAATGCAGATATTAACAAAGCCCTTACCCATCAATGGTTAATGACCTCTTGCTTGAAATCAGAAACAGAGGGATTTTTCATAGCAGCCCAAGATCAATGCCTACCTACAAAGAACTACCAGGCCAACATATTAAAGAACGGCAGCTCCCCATTATGTCGTATATGCCAACAACAAAATGAGACCATCGATCATGTAGTCTCCATGTGCAGTCTGCTTGCGCCTACAGAGTATCGCAACAGGCATGATAAAGCTGCACAATATATTCACTGGGTAATATGCAAAAACCTGGACTTGCCCCATGATAAAAACTGGTGGGAAAACAAACCACCCCCAGTACTTGAAAATGATCACATTGCACTCCTCTGGAACTTCACCATTCAAACTGACAGAAAGATAGACGCAAATAGGCCAGACATCATACTGAAAGACTTCAGACAAAAATCATGCCTCCTCATTGATATGACTGTCCCAATCGATATAAACGAATCTGTCAAGACCTACCAAAAACTGAGCAAATATAAAGATCTTGAAATAGAAATTAGCAAAATGTGGAATCTGAAGACGAAAACAATACCTATTGTCATAGGTGCCCTGGGAATGACAGCGAAACGGGCTGATTACTACCTAGCTCAGATACCAGGAAACCCCAAAATGGCTGAAGTTCAAAAGATAGTGCTCATGGGAACTGCCCATATCCTACGTAAAATACTGTCTATGTGATCTCAAATTTTAAAGCAAACACATAATTTTCTTATGGTTTCTTAAACATTCACTTGAACAAAACTGTACAAATCCAAATATATGGTACCCTAGGCATAACACCTACATGAACTTCTAACTTGTTCTCTCTTGAGGTCTCTGGGAGAGACTTGGATCCAACTTGTACAAATGTAAAACAAAAGTCAAACATAAAATAATAATAATAATAATAATAATAATAATAATAATAATAATAATAATAATAATAATAATAATAATAACAACAACAACATCAAAAAATACCTTAAGAATGAGAACTCAGGTTCAAAATTTCCCCAAGAAACCTGATGAGGTCTGGAGGGGGATATTAGCCGAAACGTTGTGTAAACAACAAACAACATGAGGACAAATATCCGTCAAAAGTAAATAATATAAATAATGTAAATAATGTACATAATTCCTCATATCTTAAATATAGAACTGTAATACGATTGGGTGTTGCATAGTTCCTGGCTTTGGGTAAAAATATAATACGTGTGCATCCTTTAATTATGATTTTATTCAACATATCCCCATCTCAGATTCACACGCCTATTACAGTGGGACCTCAGTTTTTCCAAATGCTGTAAAATAATTCGGAAGGTTGGGCTTCCGACCAGGCCTTTCGCGATAGCCTTAAAGCCAAGAACTTCTCAGTACCCCCGCATATAGTGTGGCGAGACAAGGCGAAGAGAAGGGAAAATGGATAGCATGCCATGCATAATGGTTCGGATATTTCGTGTCATTTCGTCCGTCATTATATGTTCTGCGCTTAAATCTTCAAAGTTACTGTCCTTGTGCTTCAATTTGAAACCAATATAGGGTGGTGAGCATGCAGATGTGTAGACTTCTTAAAGTATAGGCGTAGAGGGCCTCTGTGGTAAGTAGCTTGCTTATGAACCACGTGGTTTCGGGTTCAGTCCCACTGCGTAGCATCTTGGGCAAGTGTCTTCTACTATAGCCTCGGACCGACCAAAGCGTTGTGAGTGGATTTGGTAGGCGGAAACTGAAAGAAGACCATCGTATATATGTATGTATGTATATATATATATGTGTGTGTGTGTGTGTGTGTGTGTGTGTGTGGGTGTGTGTGTGTGTGTGTGCATGCGTGTGTGTGTGTGCGTGTGTGTGTATGTTTGTGTATCTGTGTTTGTCCCTCTAACATAGCTTGACAACCGATGGTGGTGTGTTTACGTCCCCGTAACTTAGCGGTTTGGCAAAAGAGACCGATAGAATAAGTACTAGGCTTACAAAGAATAAGTCCTGGGGGTCAATTTGCTCGACTAAAGGCGATGCTTCAGCATGGCCACAGTCAAATGATTGAAAGAACTGAAAGAGTAAAAGAGGATCGGCAAAATACTTCACGAAAATTATTTCGGGTTTTTACCTTGTGAATTCGGAGATGTCAACTATTCCTTTCATCATATCCACGTCACTAGATTTAATATCCGCTGAGCACTGGTGTGAATGTATTCCACTAAGACCACCCCTTAATAATTTCTTGTCTTATGCCAAAATTTAACACCATCATCATTATTATTATTGCGTGCAGAAATTTGCATGCCACAGCGCAATACTTCTGGTAGTTTACATATGTATTACACACCTGAGACAGTTGTTTAAAGTTTCGAGGATGCTTGATTACAATTGCGGTTAAGATGTTTCTATACAATATATTTATCTAAAATGAATTTCCCATTTTTTAAGTATGTAAGAAATAACGTGAGCGGAATTTCGCTGCTATTTATAGCTAGTAGGGCAATCATATAGATTTTCGTACACTGGCATCTATTGGCTGTTTTTGTGATGACTAATGAGAGTAACAATAATACACTACGTCGGGTTATGTTATGGCTATCGAATTCCAGACGTTACTTTGTAATCCATCGCGAAGTAAAAATATTTCACGTGAAGTAAATATCCTACATATTTATGATGAATTACAATATGCTGTTTCAATGATTAATAGCTTCTATATTTTGATGTAAAAAAAAATAATATTCATTTAGTATGTAATTTTTATCCATCAATCTTACATCACATGACAACCGACTAAAATATATTATTATTAATATATTATTATTGTTGTGTAATCATCATCATCATCATCATCATTATTATATTATTATTATTATTATTATTATTATTATTATTATTATTATTATTATTATTATTATTATTATTATTATTATTATTATTATTTCATTTAAGAGAAATATTGATCGAAAGACATTTCATTAAAAGAGAACAGTGTGCGTTTGATGCATACATTCATGATAATTGCGATAAATTTTCTCTATACTCACGCAGCTGCTACAGTAACTGATATCTTCAATTGTTGGGTTAGTTATTTGTTCTGTGGCTCAATGACTGACTTGGAGACACTTTATCTACCCTGCTGTTCACCCGCTGATACCTATGTTTCTCATCTCTAACGTGAAAGCATTTGAAACAGGCTGCATCCTTAGATAAAGTATCAGCAGGTGATCAATTTGTATAGACCATATCCCCATTTATTTTGCAATTTCTACATGGAATTGGAGATATTATGCTGTGTTCTGTGTTCTGTGTTCCGTGTTCTGCTTAAGCAAGTCCATGTAAGCACAGATAGACAAATTCACAAATGCAACATAGCATGCCGTGGTCGAAAAAAGCAAAGACAAAAACAAAACACGCACACACACACACACACACATATACGCACGCACCTATTCAAACATACTCAGACAAATTACGAAGGTTAAATACACAGGAATTTTTCTAAACCTGCCTGCATAGTTTTCCATACATATCTATTTCTTAACACAAGTATGAAGGAATCATGCTTCGTATGCGCGTGCGTGCACGCACACACATACACATACACATACATACACATGCTATATCTTATACATATGTAAATACATAAGTATTTATATAAGCATAAGTATATATATATATATATATATATATATATATATATATACACATACGATTTTGATTGCCTCATCATGCTACCTGATAACCGTTTCAAACTCAGATTAATTGTTCCGGTTTACTTTCATATTTACAAATGTATGGGTATGATTTTTCATTGAACGCATCGACCACCATAGGACTTTATAAAACACGAGTCTGTTAAAGAAATGAAACAACAGTAGGGTATCTAGACGACACGGTGTTTTGGCGAGGAAAGCTTGTACAAGAATTTTACAACTCTGTCGACCATGAGAGTAGGTTCCAATGACAGGCGTTCCAAGATGACCGACATTATACGTAAGTTTAATGTTAAAACATCTTCCGTCTAGAAGAACGGCGTTCCCCACGTATTTCTCAAAAAATATCGGGAGACTATTCTACCACTACATACGTGTGTGTGTGCTTGCATGTGCGTATGTGTGTGTGTGTGTGTGTGTGTGAGTGTGTGTGTGTGTGTGTGTGTGTGTGTGTGTGTGTGTGTGTGTGTGTGTGTGTGTGTGTGTGTGTGCATGCATACATACATATATCTATATATCGTCAGTAGTTCAGGCATCCGAAAAAGAAACACCCTTGTTTTCACACTTATAAAGCGATTAGCGATTCGTCAGACTCAAATGGTTGAAAGTTATGTGCCTTCGACCTTTTGTGTATGAGTATGATGGTGTCACCTATACTGCTAAGTGTTGTTTTATAGGCGTGAAAGCAATGGTCACCCTATGACGATCACAATATTCAACTTCCTAATATATGTATATACAACTAAAGACAACATTAATGAACGTGATGGCGGTGATACTGGTAGTGGTAACCATAGTAACATTGACCCGATTGAAATGTAAATTTTCTGGGAAACCGTAGGAATAGTAGCAATAGAATTCAATTAAAACAGAATTGTTGTTTACAACTTTCCTAAATATAGCCAAATAATAATTCTTTGAGGTGCAGTCAAAGTAAAGACTCCTTGACGTGCTCACCAAACCGTGACGTCTAAGCCGCACGCCAATGAAAATATTTCGCTGGAGAAAGCAGGGTAGATGGTAACCATGTTGGTGCATTCACCAAACTTTTAGATCTAACCCGCGTTTTGATTGGTGGGAATTCAGTCGGAGCCTAGTTGGCGCGCTCACCAATCTGTGACATCTAAGCCGCATACTGATTGATCAAAATACAGTTTCGTAAGATTCAGTAAACTGAAGCCCATATGAAGTTATTTAAAGGATAACTTCAACCATTTGACTACATTTCTCAATTGTGGAACTCGACTGGCACTACTACTACTACTACTGCTGCTGCTGCTGCCACTACTATTACTACTACTACTACTACTACTACTACTACTACTACTACTGCTGCTGCTGCTGCTGCTGCTGCTACTACCACTACTACCACTACTACTACTACTACTACTACTACTGCTGCTGCTGCCACTACTACTACTACTACTACTACTACTACTACTACTACTACTACTACTACTACTACTACTACTACATAAACCTGATTATTGCGTAACCCCTGAAAGTACTACTTTTCTCACGGTTAACGTATAATATTCTATATATCATAATATTGTAAAATTGTAAATACTGTGACTAGGTTGGTATTTTATCGATTAATACTTACACACACACGAGCGCGCATGCACACACGCACACACACACACACACGCACACACACACACACACACACATAAACATAGAAATGCATATGTATTCTCAACGAGCATGTACTTTTGTCCATAATACAAATTTGCAAATTTTAATTAATATTTGGGAAAAATACTTCCAGCACCATTATAAACAAGCAAGCTCTGATGAATCTCGCCTTCTCTCTATTGGAAACATTCATTATATTTTGCAACCATTTTATTACCGTCCTCCCTCCCGCTCTTATCATCTGAGAACTTAAGCCACGTTAGTCGACAGTCATAGGAATATAGTATCTAACAGCTGCCTATTCCTCATCCCTTATACAGCTGTCTATGTGAATACATATGCTAAAATTGTTGCTTTTTCATTTTTGATGTTTATCTATGTGCACCCTCTCCAGGAGAAACCATTTGTAGCTGTCTACAATAGAAAGTTTTAAAATCATAATTTTAGTTGCAGTTTAAGCTAGAATTTTATTCTCAAACCAAACTGAACGCTCATAGCGCATACTTCACTTGCTTCATTCTATTGCTTTATGAGGCTTGGATCATCCCAAGGTAGTAATCCCAAAGACGCCATCCTGCGTAGAGCGGACCAAGTCAATCAGAGGTCTCCATTGCAGGCAGTCCCCTTACAGCCTCTCTTTCTTTGCATTCTTCTCATACTATATACTATATACTTTCCGTATTCCCGAGCGTCATACTAATATATACTTTTGTTATTTACACCACCTGTCCTCGTCTGTTGTTATTTTTTGTATATTCTCCCATATATATATATATATATACAGAGAGAGAGAGAGAGAGAGAGAGAGAGAGAGAGAGAGAGAAAGAGAGAGAGAGAAAGAGAGATAGAGAGATAGAGATAGAGAGAGAGAGAGGGAGAGAGAGAGAGAGAGAGAGAGAGAGAGAGAGAGAGAGAGAGAGAGAGAGAGAGAGAGAGAAAGAAGTATGAATACATGTGCGTTCTCTCATTTACTCTTCGTTCTGTCATTTACTCTTCGTTCTTTCTCAACCTATCTTTTCTTTGTATCTCTCTTCACTTGTTGAGTCATTCGCTCCTGTCTCTGAATATTTTCCCGATTCCCGATTTCCTACGGCTTTTCTAGTCAGGCATGAAAGAGGCTATGCTTTAAATTATCTGAAGCTGACATGTTCTCACTTCTCTTAGTCAGAAAAATGTGCTATTCCATTTTTCCTTCGAATGTTTTTTTGGGGGGTTTTTTGGGGGGAGGGGGATATTTCGTAGCTATCATCGTATTTCAGAAATGCATGCAGTCTCTCTCAAATATTCCTTAGCATTTTGCCCCGTATTTATGTTTGAATTTCTTTCAGCAAGAAAATCCACTTACTTCCTACATTGCTTTCGTTACGTCACTAAATTAGAAAATGTCATACAATTTCTATTGTCGTAATTCTGTTTATACTAGTTTACTATTTTTCTGTCCTTGTCCATACATACACTGTCGCCCGTTAGTTTTCAGAATGTTTTGTTATCCATATGACATTGCGTTTCCTATGAGAAATTTTCCAAAATCTACTTTTAAACTGAAGCAAGAGGACTCCTGTTAAGCTTGCCATAAAAATCGAAATACCATTCGGTAGATATGAATTGAGAAATGTGCCATTCTTTCTACTTTTCGATAATATTTTCTTACATATACATACATATATATGTGCGTGTATGTGCATATGTATATATATGTGTATAAATCTCTGTACGTATAGTTATATATACACACACACACACACTCACATATATACATATACTTATATATATATACATGTATATATATATATATATATATATATATATATATATATATATATATATATATATATATATATATATATATATATATATATATATATATATATATATATATATATATATATATATATATATATATATATATATATATATCAAACAATAAGCAACACGGATTTCAAAAGTGATTGCAGTATGTACGTTTCATGCTACTTCAATTTATTTAAGTAATGTGAGCATTACCTTAAATGCAATATGAAGAGCAATCTTCAGCTGCACGAAAATGTAGAAAATGTAGAAAAAAGACATATTATAAATGTGGCAACATATTAAATCCAAGTGGGAGAGAGCATATATAAAATCCAAATGTGAGGAAGAATATATAAGTCCATCTTGACATAGCGGGGTCTATCAGGCTAGTAATTGATTCTAGACAAAAGTTTTAACTGTCTCAGAATTCTATTGTTTCTTATCTAGTGGTGATAGCAAAGGGACAATTACTTCTAAAGAGAGGGAAGGTGTAAGCAGTATGCATGGACAAGGCTATAAAAGTATTATAATCTAGAGGTTTCACTGGTCATAGTAGTATCAGGTCATTTTATTACTATCAAAATGTTGAGGAATTAATGTTGAGGAATTATAGCCCTAGGTATATGGGTCAAATAGGTTTTTTACTTTTAGTCTGAATAGGGTAACAGTATAGTGGTACAGACAACAACAGAACTTTAACTAATGTTTACACAA